>NC_069129.1:13514070-13816570 GCF_026914265.1 Mya arenaria | reverse complement strand
TGCAGGCATGGAGACAATAAGACAATTCTGCACAGTTTTAAATACTAAAATTGTTTCACTTTCCTAACAATATCGAATAAAATGTTGTGAATATTTAGTTTACTACTTTATAGAAATATAGTTTATATAGTACTTTCGACTTAAAAAATGTTACGCCCAACTTCGGGTCGTATGTCATTATTTTAAGTGACCAATCAACCTCAAAAGTCAGATAGACCTTGGCGAACTTATAAGCAACAAACAGGGCAGCATCTACACATTTCACAATCAGTTTTCAGTTTAGATCTGTCTTTGCTCGTAGCCTGGCCTCTTTGTACCACTATAACGAGGCGGTTCTGCATCCAGTGCCGTACACGGATGGTAATAGGAAATGAAGTACGATCGATTTTAACAGCTGTCCATCTTGTTGATTGGAATGGCAGGCGTAAACTGATTTACCATATCATAAACGGACATTTAATATTATTGCATTGTGTGGTATCATACGCCTTTGTCAATGATATTCAAACAATGGCGGCCTTTGAACTGTTATGGTTTACTGAAAGTGTGATAACACCAACTTCCGTAACATAAATATAGTTACTGACAGATGTTAGACTATCGCCGCATATTAATGCACATTTCACAGTGTACCGCGTAGGTGTTATGGATAGGGGCTGCCTGTATACTCTTATATTTGATCACGGTACGCATTTTCGTTTTTGTAACCCTGTGTTATTCCTGTAATTCTATAGCTGTCGTGTGTCTAAAAAAATGGATTTTGATCGGTTAAAATCTAACGGATTTGTTGTAGAATACAACTTATTGTTGTAGTAGGTAGAACAAGTGAAGCTTTGTTTGTTAACATAATATGAGAACAGCTATTCGAACGCTGAAAAGTGTGACTGTCCATATTTGGACTAACTTGTAGATAGCTTGTCAGATATCAATATTGTTGGGGAGTGTGCATTTGTAACTGGGTTGATACCACGATTCCAGCAGGCTCAAGACCACAGTTATCTGCCCCCCGTTGACCAAGATCCGGATGTGAATACAGAAACAAAGAGTGCTTGTGTTCAAGTATCAATATTTTATTAAAATTGAATGAAAAAGAAGCAAAAAATGTTCTTTTTGCAGAGAACTTGACTGAATTTGACACTCTATTGCAGAAATTGATAGTTTTCAATGTAAATATTGGAAAAATCATAGCTTGTGGAAGTCTGAAAATTAGTTGTTTGTAGCCGATTGACTCCCTGGTGGAAGGGTTATGTATTTGAACTCAATTTTGACAGTCGGGTCAATGGTCAACATGGTGTTTTCTTGTGATTATATTTTGTGTCTTGAATTGTTCTAGAGATGCCATGTCCTTGTTTTTCAATTGGGGTGTGTATAAAGTCAAAAGCCAGGTTAGTGTCTATATGAAACATATAGTAAAAATAACTGTGGTCTCACGCCTGATATAGAGGAAGCTTTTGGAGGGGTTGCCTATTTTAAATTGTTATAAATTCTTAATTTATACAGCTATCTGGTTGAAATTTGGCCAGTTGACAGTGCTTAGCCATAGAATATTGGTGTTTGAGTATGAAATGTGAAAATCTTATATTACATAATATAAATTAATAATATATAATTTTCTTATATATTTTTGACATTTTTAAAAAAAACTACTTTCACTTTCAATTTAATATTTGGAAATAGTTCCAAATGATGGTAACTAATGAATGAAAGCCTCACTTTCAATTCCAAAGTATAAATGGAGGGATTTTTTTAACATAGGAAGCAGACCCAGGAGGAACTGTCTGTTGAAGAACACCCCCCCCCCCCCCACCAAGCTGCCCACCAGAGGCCAAGCTGTACTTGGTGTTTGCCAACATGCTGTTATTTGTAAGTACTTCAAGATAATATATTAGAAAATGGTATCCAAACTGAAGTACAAAGTGAGACAGTTTGGTCATAAAAGCCCATTGAGACTGTTTGTTCCATTCCTAAATGAATTTCTTTCATGTTGTCAATCATTTCTGATGTGGCTTTGATAATAATATTATTTTCTAATGAAACTGCTGACTTGTATCAGTTTTTGGTCTGTATTGTGCATCTATTCACACATTTTGTTTGCTCTTTTAAGCAAACATTACAATAATTGCAAATTCTATAAGCAATTAAACAAAACTTACTGCACATAGGATGCAGAATGATGTTTTATTTAGTGTGCATATGATTTTCAGCTTTATATAATGGACAAGAAAACATATACTTTAACAATCACAGCAACACAATGAGATCCCAATTTTAAAGAAATAATGCCACCTTTCATTAATTCATTAATTCATTCTATCAATCATTCATATATATTCATTAATTCATTCATTTATTCAGTTTATTCATTGAAAAACTTGACATTTCTCAAGGCAAAATAAATAAAAAGTGAGCAGTTTTCATAAAGAATAGAGCCTTTTCCCTTAATGCATTAAAAACACAACCTTAATACAGTATAAATGTTTTAAAAACCTTAATGCATTAAAAACACAACCTTAATACAGTATAAATGTTTTAAAAACCCTAATTTATTGCTTATTTTAATAGCCAGCCTGGTTGCTGTAGCCACAGAGGAATTTTCAAGGACAAGAACCAGTGCTGGTAAAACTGTGGTCTCGTGTGGTTTTCCATACCGGCTCTCGGCAAGGATTTTCAAGAAAGGAATACCATCTCCAAGTAAGAAGAAATTCTAAGCATGTCTGGTTTGAATGCTTGCAAAATGCATCTGGGTACTCAATAAGATGAGATTTACCTTTGAGTTGTTAAAAACTGATTGCAAAATGTCCAAAAGACTATATATTCTATTAAATTTGTCCTGAAAATCTTTGAATTCATGAACTTTTCTGCATATTTATCACATTTATGACTATATTAAAGGTTGTGTATGCCTCAAATGAGTGTTTACAGGCCTTTTTCAAACTTTAACAGTAGTGGCAGATAGTTTTATTTGTGTAAAACATTGCTTTTGTGCCTTGCTTGCAGATCATGATGTGCCAATAAGCTCCAGTTAGCTGCGGCCTTTTCCCCAGGCGGTAGTCCTGCAATCTGAATCCAGGAGATGCAGCTTTGAATCCAATATTTCAGAAGAATGAAGATGTTAGTCAACTCTGTAGTACTTGTTTGTATGTAAATGATTCCATTGAGTGAGATTTATAGCAAATCAGGTGTAAATAAGCATCTTATAGACAATAGTGAAGTGCTGTACTCTGAATTTAATGCCAAATCTAGCCTTCAAAACAGATTCTTAAAGTAATTTTTTTTTAAAAATGGGCATAATAATGCTATCTCTGCATTTTCTACATCATGTAGCCACCTCATACATGAAAACACTAGCAGTTGTCATGAATCTTTAAGTTTTGGTGTGTTTTTTGCCATTTCCTTTGTTGCGCCATTTGTCCTGGAAGCCAACAATTTGGCATATAGTGTTGTTTAGACTGTCTATTAACACATGATCACTAAATTTCTTGTGTTAAACTGGACAGTTCTGTTACCTTTGTATATAAGTGGACCAGAAAAGCAAAATTTTGACAAGTTGAGGCATTTCAGTTTGGCTCTATGTCATTTTTTATATAAAACACTAAGCCGATGAAGTGGAAAAACCTTATTTTGCTTAGAAAAAAATCTTAAAAGAGTAGGCAGGCCAGTTTTGTGGTGCTGTTCTATAGACACCATTAAAAGCTACAAGGAAAACTTTACTTGGTCAAATTATTCCAATACATAAGGCCACTACTTTTATATAAATTGGTTTACAAAACCGGCGGGTCTAATTTTCCGAAAAGTACAAAAAAATAAAAAAATGAATTTCACTTTTTTCTTCAAAATTATTTTCCCGACCGTATTGATTTTGGTGCGAAACGAAAGAAAAACGAACAGATGAGAGTACGAATGCAGTAGATCTCGACTGGTTTGTTGTTCTGTAGCCGTATTCGCCATTTTATAGTGATAGCATGTGAGCCAGTCAACTGTTATGGAAGCGCCGTTGGCAATGGCGGAATTGACGATAGCAGTCATTCTTTGTATGAAATAATTAATTAAAATATGCAGGAGTTGTTAAAATAACAAAAGCAATAAAGATTGGCAAATTTAACAGCCGCCACAAACAAAAACTGTCACGTGATTGTTGTTTTTCCCCGCCAATTTAGGTCATGAAAATATTGTTGTTAATAGATAAAAAATAAAATGGTCAGCGGCTGCCATCGAATTAGTAGACACAAATATCTGTAAATTATGTGTGAGAAAAACATTTATAACATTTTATGGCTACATATCAAATAACAGTGCCCTAAGTGTGAGTGGTGAAATCGAAAGTAAAATTTCTAAGTTGACACCGGTGACCTAGTTTCACAAGTTCGGTCGGTGGTGTTTATGGATTTTAAATCACACATTTTTTAAATGGTTTGGAAATACTTATCATTGAGTCAATGTAAAGCTTGTGTTTATTCTAGATTACATGTTTATTCATGTTTGGGTTAATAGTAGAGTAAAAACAATGAATGAGTTGAACACATGTGTCAATGACATTTACTAATGCCTGGAGTTGTGTACAAAACATTTAGATAAAACAACACGGAAAACTATTTTGAATAAGTTCATTTCAATTTGTAATGAACTTGATATTTCACTATAAATGCGATTTGTTGTTGTAACCAAGGAATACTCTTTAAAATGCAAGATAAACAATAATAAAGTATAGATCGATGCCCTGTTAACGTATGTATACACCAAATTGGCGGAGATGGAAGAAGATGAAAATATCCAATACATAATTATGGATTTCTCTAATACAATCATTGGCACATAAAGTTAAGTCACATGCAAGATTTATTATTTTGCTATGTGACTTTTATGTATCATACATAATATATCCGAACTTAGCATGAATCGAGCTACACACAACTAGGACCCACCATGGTAAAGGTTAATAAAACTCAAAACTCGGTCTAGTTTGGTTTTTAGTTTTTCAGGAATTGTTTTCACAATATTAAAGCTCAAATGACTTTATAAAATGTTACTTCCTTATTTACAAAATTGGTAATTATTTCACTTTATTGACATTTTCCAATATTGAAATAACTGAAACAATGTTTAGAAAATGTAATGTATTGTTTTAATACAGTGCAATTTTTGTGTATTTTAATGCGTAAAATTCGCCTTCTCTCTTTTTTTTCAATTTAATATTGGTCAGTTTTAAAGTGTTCTGCATTCACGTTTGCTTTAGCATACCCTTAAAGCTAAACAAATATATCTTGCTAAGTGATATTCAATGTGTCTTTGATAAAAAGTGTAGTTTATACATGTAAACATGTTTTGAGTCAATTTGATTAATGTTTTATATTCACAGTATGTAAGATTTAAACATTGTGTTTAATTAGAACTTTGAAACTTTGAGTGCATTAAAACATGCATTAATAGCAATTTAAAAATGTCAAGTAAATGATATACATTTTCAATGTTTTAATGTTGTTCTCTGATTTTCACCCTTTAAGAGTATGTTTTGTTACTTTTTTCCTTTTTTTTTTTTTTTTTTTTTTTTTCGACCACCCAGTGGACATTTTCTCCAAAAATTCTTGTAAACCAAAAAATAAAAAAGGAGTGGCCTAAGGAAATAATGGCTCTTCAAAGGTTTGCGGCTTAACATTTGAGGGAAATGGCTGTTTCTGCTTTTTATGAAAATACCACAGGTGCTAATACTTGTCTCATTCATTTAGTGTTTGATATATCATTGCCAAACTTTCAGTATGTGTTGCATATAGCCTGAAGCTGAACTATAGGAGTTTTGAAGTCTGTTTCTGAAAAAATGTTGCTTAAATAGGCTCAAGACCACAGTTATCTGCCCCCCGTTGACCAAGATCCGGATGTGAATACAGAAACAAAGAGTGCTTGTGTTCAAGTATCAATATTTTATTAAAATTGAATGAAAAAGAAGCAAAAAATGTTCTTTTTGCAGAGAACTTGACTGAATTTGACACTCTATTGCAGAAATTGATAGTTTTCAATGTAAATATTGGAAAAATCATAGCTTGTGGAAGTCTGAAAATTAGTTGTTTGTAGCCGATTGACTCCCTGGCGGAAGGGTTATGTATTTGAACTCAATTTTGACAGTCGGGTCAATGGTCAACATGGGGTTTTCTTGTGATTATATTTTGTGTCTTGAATTGTTCTAGAGATGCCATGTCCTTGTTTTTCAATTGGGGTGTGTATAAAGTCAAAAGCCAGGTTAGTGTCTATATGAAACATATAGTAAAAATAACTGTGGTCTCACGCCAGCACTAGTTTTGTTACGTTCATTCTGCCAGTAACCAGTATGGAACGGTATCAGTGCAAGGACCAACATTTGTGAACAGGGAGGTAACACTGAAAGCGATACAATTCTATTACTGGGGATGTTACGTAGAATGGAGATACTTTATGGAGAAGGGGAATGCTTTCCATACAATCAATGGGGCGAATGTTTCAAGATATTTGGAAAATGGTCGTTTTTTTTCAAATGGACGCCCTCAATTGAATACAACAATGCTGTTTTCTTTGCTAGATATTCAACAAACACAACAATTAAAACACACATGGTATCCTAAAATATGAAAGGTAAATATCGCTGACCTTTTCAAGGCGGCAGCGTCTACTTTTTTATCGTACTGTATGTGTTGCCATGTATTGTGTTGACAATTGAAGCTTTATTCATTAAAACTCCTTGCACAATCATGTTTAATCCACCTGGCCTGTCCATGTTGTTTCATGTGTACTTTTAATTGTTTTAGAGGCCCGTTTTCATCAAACGCTTAAGATTATATCATTGTCTCTCTTGGATGAAGAATAAATAATGGTATGCATTATAAAATATCGTGCAATTTATACTTAGTTGTTATTTTCCTCAATAGCGGGCAATGGACACTTACAACTAAAATATGATTGCTGTGTCATTAACATTTATTTTTAAGTTGTAATTTACAGATAGTGTTGGTTAATGTGGTGCTCTCGTGCTTCTAAGCCCGGTCGTTCGCGGTGTAGACGTTATACTGGGACTTTTTCCCCATCTGATGACTATATAAAACGTCAAACATTTACTAGACGAACTTTGAAGAAGATATCTCTTAGATATACAGCTACGAGAAGGTTTTTACAAAGAGAAAACTATTTCTGTCTATACATTAACGATTATTAACTTTGATGAAAGAGATGAGGGATCATATAATTTAAAGTGCAATGCAGTCGACACCACGAAATCTGTGCAGCTTCATTTTTTAGGTTCTTTAATTTTATTTTCTACATGCATAATGCCATTGTATTATTCATTTTATTTTATGCTTAAATTCATATGCGATTAGTTACGTTTGCTGTGAATAAATACGGATCAATCAAGTGAATGAAGAATCTAGTAAGATCCTTATTACAACTGCACAATCAGCAATTAAAAATACTTTGTCATCGGTATTTTGAAAAAAATATTTTATATAATCTAAATGTGATATCCGTTTTTTTTAGAACGAACGAGTCACCCAGAACTCGGTCCAAAGTCCAATGACTTTAATAAGAAAACAGAGTGTATTTAAGTTTATGGAGGCTCAGACATGTATTGTTTAACAGATAATGGGACAAAACCCGTACAGGTCGTAATTTTACTGGACCCTGATTCATGTGTTCTTGCCGAAACCGAAAGGCAGAGAGGTTCGTACTGATTACGTGACGTTCATAAATACATGGCTGGACTGTCAAGACGGAATGTGACATGTCGAGTTTCTTAGGCAGCCTTTGAAACACCTTACGAAGTGCACGGCATTCTATATAGCGTGGACTATGTGGAGGTTAAAATATATAATAATATCGTGTAAACAATTGAATTAAATCACTGTATTTTAATTCCAGAGAAATGTAGCCCGCCTATGCTTACAGTTCCTGATTTCCTTGATGGAGAAGGTTCGGCAACAATATGGCGGTGTGCAATGCTATTCCAGCTCCGGCAATAGAAATACACATTTGAATTCTACTGCTAGCTGATGTTCAACAAACTGATTCTTGGAACGGAAAGGAAATGTGCCATACCAGAAAAAGCAATAACGAGTTCGGTCATAAAGATGTATCAAAATTATAGCAATTGTTGGCATTCAGTCATACGAACCTTTGTTGAATATTCATTTATGGAACTAAAAAAAGCGAATAACACTATTGCCTAATATATCGAAACGGTTCAATTTATAATGATGTTATAAACGTTTTAAAAATAAGCCTACTTTCGAAAATAAAGCATTATTCAAATATTTATGAAGACTAATCCACTTTAGGCATGATGATCCCATTGTAAACTAAAATAACTACTTTACACATTTACTTCCAAAGGGCATTAAATTTGCAGATTATCAATAAGAACTGGGTTTAACACTTTTATTAACTGTTTAATACAGTATAAAATACAATCATACACTGTAAATCAAGTTCAAGAAAATGTCTTCACATTTCATTATTTCAGTTCCCCCCCCCCCCCCTCAAACATTTCGATTTCCATCAACAAAATACATGAATACAACAACACTTTTTCTATCAGTATCTTAAATGTTTCATGTGAAACGAATAAATCAAATCCGCCTTTCAGAATTGAATGGTCAAGCGACAACGATGACAATTCAATGAAACTGCAGGAAGCTTCCTTGGGTGACCCTCTACACGAATACAACAGGGGTTCACGATTAATCATCATCAACAACAACAGCAACAACAAGAAAATATATCTTCTGAAACTACCACTGTTAATTCATGAGTGTGTTAAACACAAGTTAAAACTGTACAAGTTGCAATCTTATAGGTTTGTTATTATTCTACAACTATACCATAAGGTTTAATTAACGCATACAAAGGCATAACAGATAAAGGGACGTTGAACCCGTAAAACAGTGATAGAAAATAATAGTAAAGCCTCATGAGTCACCCCCCCCCCCTTAGTGATTTGTTTTAGTTCTACATAAGTCATAGAAGACAATAATTGTGCATCTAAAATAGTTAGTGTTTGCCTGTTTAATACTTTTTATTTTTATAATAGATAATAACAATTTTATTCTCTAATACAAGGGAAATGAGGATGCTTCACGTAACTGGATATTCAAAACTTGACAACATTATGTAATAACCTTAAATTTAAGCGATAGGGAAGAGTGTCCTCTTTATAAAATAAAATACTGTTTTAATATTTCCGAAAGAACTCTCTCCTAAAATGTAGAAACTCAGAAATCCGTTATTATAAATACTTAGACAGGCTCATAATTAACTTATGTATGTTAACTATATATTGTACTATAACTGTTGGTTAATTTATAAGCTAATCAATAGGCAAAGGGTAATTCAACCGAAGTCAAAGCTAAAATCGGGAGCTACAGTAAACTACCTGAAATTCTATCTCATTCACTTTACTCTGGTTTCAATTCAATGATCAAAGGAAAGGTAATGCTTAAAGATTATCTACCGAACTGATACTTAGCCAATATACGAAGGTGTTTGCAATCAAATGTTCATTACAAATTAACAAGTTTCAAAGTTTGAAAGTTAATTGGCAATTGACATAATTTGCCTTTGGCCATTTTTAAATTATGAACACTTTATGGCAAAGCACACTTATGTGTCAGTATACAATATATCAATGAAGTTGTACAAACAACACAAACAGCGTTTTTTTATCACTATACGACTAATTTCTTTAAGAAGAAGCTAAAACAATTTTCTTATCTTAAGAAGGAATGAGGTATTTATTTCAGAGTTGTTCGTAAGGCTTTCAGTATAACACAAAATGATATTCAGATTCTACAGTATTATATGTACATAACTAACAAGTTTTGTTTTCTGTCATGGTGTTGGTGTTTCTACCCGTTTAGATCTCCAAGTAATGAGATGAGGCCTGAATGCACAAGCGAGTCTTGTTTAAACATTATGAATTAACGAAAGGTATTGACGCAGACAATTTCCCCTAATTCAACGTATATCTTAGTCAATATATCTTAAGTTTGTATACAAAAGGTCCATATATAAGAATATCAAAATAATATTTGAAAGTGTATGCAACGCAATGATCCATCGTATTTGGATATTAATTATGTAACGTTATTTTAAAACATATGTTCACTGAATTTCACTAAACAGATAAGTTAATTAATATTATAAAACAATGTTGACGAATTGGTGACTACTAGTCAGATTTGGTCCATAATAAAACTTTACTGAAATATATTCGCCATACACATTCTGAGAGATGAGAGGGGTTGATGGAAACATGACGATACAAGAGTGTAATAATGTAAGGGGCAATCACTCTCGACGTTATGGTCAGATTTGGCCCATAGTCGACTTGATAGAGGTTTTATGAAAGTGTATAACGTATCAAAGTTTAAATAAGATTGGGTTAGAAATGTGTATGCTAGAGAGGTGTTAAATAGATGTCAGATAAAGGCAATTGCAAAAGCGTATCTCTGCCTTTTCATGATCATGTGAGCCAAAATGCTGCAATGGAATGTTCAATATATTTTGACAATTCAATGGTGACAAAAGCAATCTTACTGGCAACTGAATTTCGTTCAAGAATGTAACCTTCCGCAATTTTATTGAATGTTTGTTTCAGTTCACAGTGCTGTATGAATATACATTTTGTTTTATATTAAAAAACAATCGGTACGGTTAATCTAATGACCACACTTTAATGTTAAAGCAGTTTTGGTGTAGACTTAGGTATACATACTCCCAAAGCAGATCTTCTTTATATCACCTTTTACTTTCTGTGCTATGATATTTGAGTAAGAGGAATGAGGTAGAAATTAAGGTAGTGTACTCTTGTAGTCAACGATTATAGTTATTCAAGTTATACAGAATTAGGCTTTGAATCCCCTTGCCTATACGCTTAGTGTGATACATGGGAATACATTAAAATCATTTTCCATTTCGTCACCTATGCGATATATGTATAATCTCTATATGAGCTAGTAAAGTTAAAAAATCTACATAATTTACATAACGAAACAATTATTATATTCTCCTGGCGCATGTACCTCAAAGTATTGCACCATTATAAGATTTACATATTACAACACAACAAGGTATTTATTGTAGTTCTATGCCTCAAAATACAATTATCAGAGAATTACACAGTAGAGGTGACATGTTATGGATAAACAATTCATATCACTTGTCCGAATGGCAGCTGAGCTTTGTTGAGAAAAGGTACCATCATCTAAATGTTTATTTGAAGATCATTTTGGTGCACAGCTCTTTTTATTTTTGTAATTGTGCGGGGAATCCGATAACAAAACAGCGTTTGGGTGTAGTCTTAGATAGAAATAATCTTAAAGCGTATCTTATGTACATAATTTTTATTTTCTGTGCTTAATCTCATTTTAGCCAGACAAAGAAGGTTACGATAAAGATTAAGATAGCTAACTCTAGTAGTCCTCGATAATACTGATACTAGGCCGACAGAATCAGGTTTTAGCTCCCTTTACCTACTGATTTTTGTGTTAAAATTAATGGAAATAATTTGAAAACATATTCCATTCAATGACTCATACTAGTAGTGCAGTATACATTATACATGGATGATCAAGAAATAAGCGAGTCTCTGAGACAACAGACATTATTCCCGGAACGTAACTGTTCTGCAATTAAGTATTTAAAATAACTCAAAATGAAATGAAAGCATTAAATTGTAAAAAATATTATTTTGTGAAAATGAGTTTGAAGTAATTTTTTTATAGATTTAGTTTTTGTTGGCATGGCATGACAATCAGATAAAGTAAAAATTATATCTTAATAGCTTCCCTCCCCTCAAAATACACTCTCTCTTATTTCAATAGTTTCTAAAAGGAGTGACTTTCAGTTACTTGTATAACTTGTAATGTATAATAAGCGTATGCTTTGACGATAAACTACGTCACTTTTGCATAAAGATATGTGTCGCCAAATTTGTTCGAGGTACTGATGATGTCATCTTGTAAAACATAACTTTTTCTATAAAAGGGCTAGCCAACAGGTAGTCCGAAAATCGGGAAATACAGTATTCCCCAAAACAAATCGAGAAATGTCAGTGTAATAGGAGCTAGTATGTGGACGATCCTACATCATTTCAAATGACTAAAGAATAAACGCAATAAGCAAGTCAATTGCACTCAGTAAAGCTCCAATCCCACCTACCGCCCAGATCCGTGTTGGATCCGTGTTGGGTCACTGTTGACCTGGGACAGTACGTGACATTCCTGGGCAGCCCGGTATCGTCCATGATAGCCATGGATAAACCGGGATACCACCGCGACCATTTTAAACTGTTAACAACTGCTGTTGTGATCTTTGACCGTCCGGTACCATCCGAGAGGATTTTTCAATGCGGGAAAGTCCGGGAAGGTCAGTGTAGAAACCTTGTTGGCTCCGGGAAGGGCCGTAAAGTAGCCGTGTTGATTATGGGCGATCCGGCATGTCGTTTAATACACGGATCACCCGAAGGCGGTCTGTGTTGTTCCCTGTGTGTATCTGATCCGGGATGGTCATGGATGAAGTCCGTGTTGACACCGTGTTGGTCCAGGATGGTCCGTATCATAACGAAACGGCCCTGATCTATGGCGCTGCCGCAGTGATACCGTGATGATACCAGGGTATCAATGTTGGCTCTGTGTTGGCTCTGCGTTGGCTTCGTGTTCATCCATTGTGATGCTGGTTGCGTCCGGGCTGGGCCGATATTTTGAGACCGTCGAGGAACCATGGACTCAATTTCATCCACGACCGACCCGAACCACCCCGGATCAAGATATCTGGATCCGTGGTGGTCCGTGTTAATCCGGAATGATCCGTGCTGGGTCCGGATTTTGTGTGACAGTAGCTTTTGATTCGATGCGTTGTAAACAATGATATCAATCTAATGTAAGTTAGCGACAATTCTCTTTTTTTTTCTTGCAGTTGTTTACTCTGGTGTTTGAGAGAAATGACGACCAAGAAATATGTAAATTTCGGATCCCCTATTGAGCTCACATTATTTTGGTTTTATTTGTAAAGTACTTGTGTGTATCAAAAGAACACGAATAAACTAAAACCAAAGCGTTTTTTTCTCTTCTTAGGCAAAATATCTGTTGTTATGGCCGATTGAAATTCAAAACAACATATATTTAAACTGTAATAACTTTATGTTAAATGCATTTTTGGTCATTTACTTGACATACGAGTAGTCAGTAAGCAAATAGTTTTAAATGGACCCATGTTATATAAGGTCACTGAATTTTACATAATGGGTAAGGCCACGCCCAATATATTGTTTGCATAATATTTTTGGAATAGACTGAGAGGACGAGCGAAATTAATGTAACATAGTTTTGCATTTGCAACGTTTATTCCCTTGATAGCTCGGACACGTTTCCTTTAATCAACCTATAAACCTTTTTTCGTACTGCCTTTTCCCCAAACTAATTACGTTATTAGTGTATGCTTGCATACGAGGAATCAAACCATTGGCCCTGTTCCGTCTGTATCGCAATGATTCAGGCTTACGAAGAAGCCAATTAGAAACCCCACGGGTTTCCGAAGCTGACCACTTGTAGCAATAGCGCAATGCTCCACTTAAGTTCTCCAAGTCTCCAATAGTAAAGAATTTGCTTAAAACAGAACAAACAAAACTTCAAAGTTTCTCTATTTATTAACGTAATACCCATTAAACATAAAAACTTCTTTCATATCAATTGATTTTATACCAGCTAAGTTAAGACATTTAATAGTTAAACAAAAACTTTTCTGTTAAATATACAAACTCGTTATAAAGACGTAATACATGGCAACTTAACGAGCTTCACCACTTAACGGTGGTGCAAAAAATGTCGACTATATACCAGCTAAGTTAAGACATTTAATAGGAAAACCATAACTTTTATGTTAAATACACAAATTTGTTATAAAGTCGTTATATACGGCCACTAAACGCCAGCTCCACCACTTAACGGTGTTGCAAAGAAAATGAGTTGTCGACCCTTCCGTGGTGCAGCTGTGCGCTGTGTTCACGCGTGAGAAATATTTATATTTTATTTGATATTTTAATAAAACGGACATATTTCGTAAATCGGAGACTGCAGACTGCTTATATTTCGTTTCAATAATGTGCGAACTGTTGTGCGAGGAGCTATTCTTCCGAATTGGACTTGTGCATACTGTGAGATCTGCTAGCATTTCAAGTATACCTCGATGCTTACATACACCGTAAAAACATACTTGCGTTTGTAAATATAACTGTTATATTAAGTACTTACGCCGGAACACAACAAAATTAATAAGCACTTTTTAAAAAGGAAATATGCACATAATAATAAAAGCTGTGGCTCTGTTGCACTAGTGATGAAGATGTCGAGTAGTGGTGGCGCCAAAATATGCCTTAAAATCCGCCCATGCTCCCGTGCTATCAAATATAGCTGGCTTCACAACATCATTCAGGCTGTTTTGTCTGGATTGTTTGATGTTAAGCGTCATGTCTGAATTAACCAACGCATCCATGAACTGCTCTTTTGAAAAGGTTTGCCTTACATCTACATGTGAACTAGGATATGTCAGTTTCACAAGGTATCTAATATCCTGTTCTAGTTATCCCATGGTCTCCATGGCCTTCTGCCGCCTAACAGGAAGTTGAACCCTGTATAGGTCAGTCTCATTCGGTCCACGAGTGCTCTGACTTACTCCTTATAGTTAGTTGGGTTTCAGCTCAAGTTTCCAAAAGTTTGCAAGGCATGACCTCTCAATGATACCGGAAGGTACAAACCTTTCTCTTCTTTAGACCATCAGTTCAACTGAATGCATACCCCAAAATGTCCGTCTATGCTCCCGTGCAATCAAATATAGCTGGCTGCATAGTGCACTTATTTTTAACAGTACTGTCATCAGGTGTATAACTTAGCCGTTTAGTAAGCCTAGAAACGTATCTGTCTAGGTTCTGGTCTCCTTGGGCTTCATCTGGTTTTGAGGACGATAAGTGTCCACAGTCAGTATCATCATCCGATATAAAACCTTATCCGTGGTATGAACTCATGTTTTGGTGTAAACATCAGAAGTTGTCTAAGACAGAAGATTTTTATTTTCCGGGCACCGGACTTAATGATACCGGGAACATTACACATTTTTCGAAAACAAACAATAGCGCCATTTGTTTTATTAGAACTCAATTTTGAACTTAATCTCTATTAGATAATAAAAAAAAGATCCAACACTTTATATCTTCTTTGGATTAAGATTAAAGAAACTTATAACAGATTAAAAAAATATAAATTTATATTAATAACAAATAGTAACCTTGCTCCTTGCTGTTTGAAAAAAAAATGAAATAACTAACGTACCTGAAACACTTACGGATTATTAGCAACTTTTTGTATAAAGATACTTACGAACTGGTAGTATCAAAACCTTAAGAGGCGATATACATTTGTTCCTCTTGATTAAATTTCGTTTTGAATATTATAGTCAACGTAATGGCTTGTCCTTACCACAAACACGTTGACTGGAGGCCGTCGTGTCGTTGCAAATAATTGACACCAATGCTTTACCGTTTTGTATATTAAACTAAGCATAGGTACGGTCACAAAACATTAAGTTGGAATTGCCTGATTGAGCTGTCAGAGATTTAGCTTATTCCATAGGTCGGAGTCTTTAGAACTAAATATCTCTAATAGTGCTTAATATTTCTTCTTCGAACTTTAAGTAAAAACATATGAGGAGTTCTTCTTTACATGCAACTAAAAAACTACTGAGACGATCAAGCTGGTTTTGGACTTTACGCAAGATATGGTAATTGATAAACTAAGAAGTCCACAAGTACGTTTTTTTGAAAAAAAACAACATCAAAACAAGTTACATAATAACTTCTAATATAATCGCAATCAAGTGGTCATACGAATGACGATCAAGACGATGTACAACCTCACAAACAATTCAGTCTGTAGCCTTTTTCCAATCTTGAATCTATTACGGCAACAATGATACCCTTAATTATCTTTTTTATTACCCCCAGAAATTGAGGAATGGAATAATGAGTACTTTATTTTATTTCAATGCACCTTTTATTCGATATGTTTAGTTGTATTGTATTTAAATATAATGAAAATGTAAAACATATTTCATGTCCTAAAGTAAAATAACACTTGAACAAAATAAAACGTATGAGTGTACTGAGTGTAAGACAACAAAAACTAGAGCAATAACTAGTTTAGTTGACCTTCATTTTCTGAAAATGTCTTTCCACTATCAGCCTTGGAGGCATGCATACTTACAAATAGAAATAAAGTCATGACTATATGTCTCTGTAACAAAATTTAGGAGGACGCTATTACATTGGCTATGTCAAAGTCAAAGAACAATATTGCTTATCGGAAGAAACAAACAAATGCATCGATCATTGTTAAGTAAATTTGAGAAGCAACATGTCTGAAAACGTAAAAAATAAATATATTTGTAAACAATGTTTTTTTATAGGATAAGAAAACCGCTTGTATTGTCTGTTTAATTTTGCAGTAGATTAGCACTCTGCTCATCATCATCATCATCATTATCAGCAGCAGCAGCACTACACCTAAGTTCTTTTTATCTAGATTGATTTTAGAACATAACTTAAATTTGTGACATAATTATACCTGTATAAGCATTTTCTTCTATCGTTAATTTGTAGACCTAGTCTGGCATATTCATATTTCTTTTATGTAACATTTCAATAGAACATGAGTACTTGATCGGCAGTGACTTGTCTAAATAGGTTAAGTGTATTAACAAGGACAACCAAGTGTATACCATGAACTCAAGATGATCGATAAAGCAAATAAAGACCGCTGGATTTTGCTTTGGTTCTAACTCAATTTCTCAAAAAAGTATAAATTACCAGAGCCGAAATTGAGAACACAGTCTTTAGAACAATCTGTGCACAAAGAGGTTTTATTAAACGTTTTCTATAGTATATTTCAATTCATGCGGCAAATGCATGTATGCCCTTCAAAGTGTGTCTCACGCGGCTGGTATGTTTACTGTCAATTGAAAGCAGGCCCTAATAATTGAAAAGAATATCGGTTCTTTCATTATAATCAATTGACAACTTCTCCGTCCTTTATGCAAGTCGTCTAATGTTTTGTTCAATTCCAATGCTTTGAAACAGATATTGAGTTTAGCGCTTAAAATAAGTTAATTATTCTGCTATTTAGTGATGAAAACACCTTGAAATATAAATGATAATATGCATAATCATTATATACACTGTGACCTTTATTTTTCAAAAACAGATATCTCGGATCAGCTATTGATACCTACTTCGATTTAAAAATACAGTCATGTGTTTCTGTTTGCCAAAATTACGACGTATTGAATACAGAAAAATACAAAACCTTTTGCGAAACATTTGTAAAGCAAGGTTATAAAATGTCAGAACACGTGAACAGGAAGGGGGCCAAGTAATTTAAATTAAAGACGCTTATGAAAATTGTGATTTTCATAGACGAGATTTGAGCAATTATTTGCTGAAGGTTTCCAGCTTTAAGTATCTTAGTTTTAACACTCCTAATATTTTACCACACTTAATTTCTTCATACAGAAACAATGCATTTTACATTAGTTGAACAAATACCTTGAACAGTCGTTTTCAATAGTTTTACTTGTACAAGGAGGCCGATCAACTATCGCATAAAATGCTTTCCTTGTGATCTTGTAAATGCCACTACTGGTAACGTTGTATGCATTCTCTTATCTTCGGTCGTCTTAGGGCGCTGATTGGAGTTAAGTGGAGCGGAGCCGAAACTGTAGTCTCAAACTCGAGTTATACTGACTCAAAATTTTAAAATTAAAATAAACTTTTCATAAAACGTTTTAATTTCTTGCTCAATAGATGAAACAATATTTTCCGCGCTTATTAAGTATGTTATAATTTTGACATACTTTTCTTTTATTTTGCATTCAACTTTTGTATGGATTTAACCGTTTTATTATAGAATATTTTCTCTTTCTTTTTACATAATTTAAGTGCAAATGTAGAAGTTTTGGCATTTGATGTGGCCATGACATTCAATAAATAAAAGCGTGTATTAATAGAAAACTAGAACACCGATAAAACTGCTCAATTGCGCAGATATTTTGAAGGTTTAATTTGCCTCATTAAAGCTCATAATTAGAAAGAACCACCTATCAGTCAAGGATGTATGTAACTATAGATGAAAATAAGATCATGAATGTTTGCCAAAATAATGACAAGTCCCATTGAGATATCATAGTTACCGGCTATATTTATGGTCTCAGAACAATAAAAAATGACATTTACAGAACATACATGAGCTATGTTAGAAATTGGCGTGGGCCCAGGCAATAAGAAATTTCAAAACGCCTTCAGAAAATGTTCATTACAAGAGAACCTATTTAATTTAATATATCTAACATTTCTTAATTGAAAATGATTTTTTTAAAATCTGAATGGTACTCAATGTCATTTGAGTACGCCTTGCAATAAAATACAAATAATTTTTAAAATATTTAATGCATCCAATGACTTTAATCCACGTTTAACGCGTATTTTGTGTTTATGATCGAGAAAACTTGAAATTTAATATTGCAATTAATGAACATTATGTTCTAAAACAATGTTAGTATTGCAAGGGACATTTTGTCAGTATATAAGTAAAGTAAAGTAAGTAAATAAAGTACATTCCTATTAAGGCTGCAATGACCCCGTCATCGAATCTTCCCGAAAGTTTCGTACGATCACATGTTTCAAACAAGGTTAGTTCGATAAAAAGGATGCCTTGTTGACTTTCGTACAACTACCAATTCAATGCGGCTTGCTTTGGAGGATTCCCTATCACAACATATGTTTACGGCATTTCCTACAATATCATATTTAATTAAATATTCGCTCAAACGTTGTCTTAGGATTGGACAGTACGTTCTTTTCGAGAACACTTTTGTTGTCCAGTAGCATACCGATAAGTCACTGAATTTCAGGAGGTCAAGAGAAAACACACACTCGTATTATGTCATAAAGTTGAATTTCGCAAAACTTTGCATCTTTGAAATGAGATTTTAGTAGCGCGTCATGTCTGAAAACGTGATTCAGAATGAGCATTTTCAAAATGCATACAGGGTCGTAGCAATATTTATGCAAAACGCTACAGAAACAAGCTCAGTAGCAAAAGGTTAAAACATAAACCCGGTTTAGTGACATTGGGCAAACGCCAAAGACATAGAACACAAAATTACAAACAAGAAACATAGAAGAACAGCACAAAACTCCACAAACAGCACAGTGCATACATACTATATATATATATATAAATAAAAAGGGTTATTTATCAAGCACTGTTATAGGTACCGCCTTGGAACGGTCAGTAAAATGTAAATTTACTGGGGGTTTAAACCAGTTTATGTGCATAAACCTGCTTTGATTATCGCTGTACATTACAGGAAATCAATCATATGCGCTGTATATCTTGTCGAATTTGGTAATTGTGTTACTTTTATTTTGCTAGTATATCATTCTAACAATGAACCGCGTCTCCCCCCCAAAAAAATACTGTATTTTATCAGAAATCCTGTCATCGAAGTGGGTAGTGGATTTCGGATAGTTTCTCGACTTTTCTTTTCCATTTGGATTTTATCGAAATAAATTGAATAATATTGAGTGAAGCGGGTTTTGTTGTTAAAGAATATGTTTAAACACATTTGTTTTATGTACCAAACAATGCCATTCACTACCTTTATCCATGTTTAATTTTACAGCCATGATGCTAGCCTGTACTACATTGCAACGCAGAACCACAAGGCTGCAGGGTGGATTGTTGCAAAATTATTGTAACACTGAATAATCATATAATGCACCGGTGATGTTACCAAGATTTTGCATTTAATTTAGAACCATGACAGATGCATGTATATAAGAAAATGCACTTGCTCAAATCAGCTATTCCGGCAAATGAATAACTTATATAGAATAATAATTTTAATGAATAGCTGGTTAAAATGATCACTTCTGTTGTTCTGGTTTAACAATGTTTGATCTGTGTGTGCTATAAAAAGTTCACTGAAATCTAATGTACTGTTATTATTTTACTTAAATGTCTAAGTGTGGTTTTTATTTTATTAAAATTATATGTTCTGTAGTTGTTTCTCTGAAATATGTATTTGCGATTACTATTTTACTGTCAGTGCTCCTGTCTGCTCATTGAATTGTCTTGTTTTTTTTTAAGTTAAAAGTTTTTGATCCTGGATTTGGAATATATATTTATGTGTATGTGGTTTATAGTACCAATTAAAATTTTTTCCCTCATATTCATAATACGTAGTTTTGCTTCTTTTTTAAATTTTGATAAAATATATTTCCATGAATTACAACTGTAATCACGATAATGCATTTCAATGTTTTCATGCTGTGCTTATAATAAACTCGTGTTCATATACCTTTTATTTAAGTTCTTAGTAACAATCAATTTTCACTTAAAAAGGCTGTGTTGCCAAAGTTCTTTGATACAAGTTCCATTTAAAGTGTTTGTTTTTTGTTTATTTATTATTTGTTTATAATTCATTTCCAATCGGTTTTATAAATAAATGCATTGGCTATGCATGTTTTTTTATATGATTTAATGATATCATGAAAAGTGTCAACGCTAAATGGCCCTATGCCAATAAACAAACACAAAGGAAAAAGCTTCTCTGACACCAGTGTTATAAACAGGAGATGCACAGAAGGGGATTATCCTGCCCAACATTCTTTAAACTAGGCCTTTAAATTTATCAATTGCTCTTTCCACATTAATTATTACAGCTGCAATACTTTGGACCCTTTTCCTTCAATGTCAGTAATTTTGGCAGGTATTTCATCCTAGCACGTTATATGGCTCTCAGGAAAACGACATATATTCTGACAAGGCCCTAACCATGTGAGTGAAGTTAGCAGCACAGCAGCATAGCAGCAAGCTGCTAGCAGCAACAGCAGCTAGCTGCTGTGCTGCTGGCAGCTAGCTGCTGCGTTTTTACTATGAATATAATAATATATATTTACTATAATACAATAGTATATAATTGTTTTTTTTTATTTCACTGTTTATAGGAATACAAATAGGAGTAAGAAAAAAAGATTTTACTGATTTAGCTTATTTGGTAAAATTTTGATTACGGCAGGTTTTTTTTCATTAGCGGCCCACCAATGCAAACATTTTGTTGAGAAAGGCCATAAATAATAACAATGTTAATGAGGATATCAATGATTCGGCGTTACTTTTGGCTTTGTGAACTAGTGCATGTTAAGAAAGTATGCTCATATATTGACATTTATAGTTAACTAGTGTATGCTTCAAAAGGCAATGCCTGTTTTGCATTTAAAATAACCAAAACCAAACCAACTAGACATCTCTTATTTCTAATCAGAGATATGCATAGGTCTCCGAGTCACAACAATGATTCCATATTTCATTTTAATTTTAGCAGGGACCGACTACTTCCAAATTTGACATATACAGGAAAAGACCCTTTGTAATGGAAACACTTAGAGAATTAACTAGGATCTTTGTACTTCTTCTTCTATTAAATAATATTGGTATATTATATCAATAGCCGAACGTGACAATTAAACGTAAAAGGGGAATTAATAAAGAACCAACTTTTAACATCTTAATTTGACATGAGTCATTTGAACGATAAAACTTTGTCTGCACTTAAACAGCGACTCGCAGTTATGTCAGCTAATACCACAAGCTGGTCAAATGCACGTGCCGCTAAGACAGTGTGGCTCGGGCTCGGTGAAGCTGCACTACTAAACCGGGGTGCGCGGTCGCATACGAGGAGGAATCTTGCACCGTGTGACTTTGTATCTGCAAATGTCCTTCTTGAAAAAAAAATCCTTTCTTGTTTTATTAAATAATTACCCTACTGATTTAATTTACTCTTGTATGACCCTATTATAATTTTTAAACTTTTTCATGAAAACATATTAACTATATAATTGATAGGCAAAACTCATTAAATGCTTGAGACACCGTAATATTTCTTATCATCACAGTACAAAGTAAAATAATACCAACCATATTTACGAATAGCAATTCAAAAAGTCACACTATACAGAACCGATGAATAAACGTAAACACACACGCGCGCGCGCACACACACACACACACACGCGCGCGCGCGCACGCACGCACGCACGCACGCACGCACACACGCACGCACGCACGCACGCCCCCCCCCCCCCCACACACACATAAGCAGATACACGAACATATTAATACAAAGTCATTACGAAAGTAGTTTTTAAGTGAACCCTTTATCTTAATTGCCTTGTCCTGCTTAGCAGTTCTCCGATCTGGGAATCCAGCTGTGCAGTTATAAAGGTTTTATTATAGAACTGGACTTTTCATCTGTTGTTGTTGTTGCTTTCAAACGATAATAACAGTATTAATACAATGCCTTTGAATAAGAACAAGGGTGATGTTATATATAATAGCCCTACAATATATTTTAACAAGGATGCTTCACAATTTGGATATAACAATGGTGATCATGCATTTAAAATGGATTTAAAAATAAATGCTATATCACTGTTTAAAAACTTATCAATCATATTTATTTTGGTTTATTCAATTAATACATTTATAGCTGTGTATATTGTCTATATGTATTAGTAAGACAATGAGACAATCTACTCGAAAAGTGTCAACCCTAAAAGGCCCTGAGCCAATTAACAAATACACAGGAAATGGCCCCTACTGTGACACCAGTGCAATATTGAGGAGATGCACGGCAGTGGATTATCATGGCAAATATTCCTTAAACTAGGCAGAAGCCAATACAATGAACACTCAAGGTCAATATATTATTTTTTTTCGGAACTACACGGGAAATATTGTGCGAGTGTTCTTTATATTGACTTTGACACAATTAACTGTTTACATTCACTATGACAGGGTTATTAAAAATAAATATTTAAAATATCAAAATCAATTTCCATTTATAGAAATACATATTTGATATTAAAAAGTAATTACGGGATAATCGCCAAATTATAACCAATCAAGCTTAGTTACTTATGAAAATCCCTTAAACAATAAAGGTGTTAATCATAAGTATTTTCCTCTCATTGTCCTCTCGAATGTCTTAAACGATTGAGCAGAATTACGTAAATCTTTTTCGATAAAAATGGCCGAGGAGCTCCAAATGTCTCTCGGCTATATTGGACTAACTTTAACGGATTGAAGATGTTACACTGCGGAAAATGGTTTAATATACGGACATGTACTGAAACCCGTACATCCAATTTGTGCTGTCAGTGTACGGGATGTTGAGTATACGGGTATAACAAAAACAACAACAATATATTCTGTAGGTCTTTGGGGGTTTAATTTGACAGCATATATAATATGAAAGTCATTTATACCATTGACTTAAAAATATCACTGTTTCGTAGAAAAACAGGATGGTGTCAGTAAAAATTATCTTTGTAGAACATTTAATGCTTTAATGGGTTTCGATAGCTTTTGATGAAATTTAAAAGAAGTCTGAATTATAAAAATAAATAATTCGGACAATACTGAGTTGATTGACTAACGACTAGTACTTATACTATTTTGATAGATGTACGGTACATCTCCGTATGTACGGGCATGTACGGTCTCCGTACATGTTGAAAATACGGGAATTTATGCTATTCCGTACACTTTGAGAGTATGAGATAATACTATTCCCGTACACGATGAATAAACGGGCTTGTTCAATTCCCGTATTATATGGATATTCGGAAATAAACGCGTTTCCGTACACACTGAGTGTACGTAAAAGTAACAATTCCCGTACATTATGGGTATACTGTAATGTACTCTTTCCCGTACACCCATGTTATAAAGGTTTTGAATTTTGTAATCAAGTCAGGTAATTTGATGTTTTATTTGACAGCATACATGATATGAACAACATTTATATCATACATTTGTATACATTTTTCCGTGCTACGCAGGGAAACCGCAATGAGTTAGTAAGGATCACGTTTTGTAGGAAATGTTATGCTTTTGTTGGGTTTTAACAACCTTTGTTGAAATTAAAGGGACATGTTTATAATAATAAATAATTATAATCGACAATGCTGGTAGGGTTGATGTACGGCTGGTACTAACAAAATTTTGATGAATGGACGGCACCGTACATCTCTGTATATCTTGAGCGGACGGACACTCCGTACATGTTGAGTGTACGGGAATTTATGCTCTTCCGTACACGTTGAGCGTAAGGGTTTATACCATTACTGCACACAAAAATATACGGTCGTGTACATTTCCCTTATATTACGGATGTACGGACATATACAAGTTCCCGTACACGCTGAGCGTAGGGAAAAGTTACAATTCCCGTACCGTATGGATATACGGAAATGCACTCTTTCCCGTACACCAATGCTATAAAATAATTTTGAATTTTGTAAGTAAGTAAGGTTAATTCTTGTTTCATTTAACAGCATATATGACATGAACAACATTTATACCATTGACTTGTATACATGTTACCGTGTTACGCCGAGAAACAGGAATGCGTAAGTAAGAGTCACGTTTTGTAGAAATTGTAAATGCTTTTTGGGGTTTTAACAGCCTATAATGAAATTAAAGCGACATATTTATGATAAAAATATAAGATTTGACAATGCTGAGTGGTGTTACATTGGACAGCATATATGATATGATCAGCATTTATTACATATACCATCATTGACTCATTCGTTTTTTCCGTGTTTAGCAGAGTAACAGGGGTCGCGTTTTGTAGAAACATTAACGCTTTTATGTGATTTTAAGAGCCTTTAAAGAAATTACATTGACACCTATTATGATACAAAATAATTAAATTCGGCAATGCTGGGTGGATAAATTCACGGCTAGGGCTCGGAAATATTTATTTTCCCGTACATGATGATTATACTGGCGTATACGAATCCCGTAAAGAATGTACGGAAATATACAAGTAACATTACCCAGTACAAAACTGAAACCCAGACATGTTGTGTTTTTCGTACACGCTTGTTTAGTTACCCCTTTTATGATGAATTTACCCATGGGACATATACGGTGAGTGAGTGGGTGGGTGAGTGAGTGAGTGAGTGAGTGAGTGAGTGAGTGAGTGAGTGAGTGAGTGAGTGAGTGAGTGAGTGAGTGAGTGAGTGAGTGAGTGAGTGAGTGAGTGAGTGAGTGAGTGAGTGAGTGAGTGAGTGAGTGAGTGAGTGAGTGGGTGGGGGGGTGGGTGGGTGGGTGGGTGGGTGGGTGGGTGGGTGGGTGGGTGGGTGGGTGGGTGGGTGGGTGGGTGGGTGGGTGGGTGGGTGGGTGGGTGGGTGGGTGAGTGAGTGAGTGAGTGAGTGAGTGAGTGAGTGAGTGAGTGAGTGAGTGAGTGAGTGAGTGAGTGAGTGAGTGAGTGAGTGAGTGAGTGAGTGAGTGAGTGAGTGAGTGAGTGAGTGAGTGAGTGAGTGAGTGAGTGAGTGAGTGAGTGAGTGAGTGAGTGAGTGAGTGAGTGAGTGAGTGAGTGAGTGAGTGAGTGAGTGAGTGAGTGAGTGAGTGAGTGAGTGAGTGAGTGAGTGAGTGAGTGAGTGAGTGAGTGAGTGAGTGAGTGAGTGAGTGAGTGAGTGAGTGAGTGAGTGAGTGAGTGAGTGAGTGAGTGAGTGAGTGAGTGAGTGAGTGAGTGAGTGAGTGAGTGAGTGAGTGAGTGAGTGAGTGAGTGAGTGAGTGAGTGAGTGAGTGAGTGAGTGAGTGAGTGAGTGAGTGAGTGAGTGAGTGAGTGAGTGAGTGAGTGAGTGAGTGAGTGAGTGAGTGAGTGAGTGAGTGAGTGAGTGAGTGAGTGAGTGAGTGAGTGAGTGAGTGAGGGAGGGAGGGAGGGAGGGAGGGAGGGAGGGAGGGAGGGAGGGAGGGAGGGAGGGAGTGAGTGAGTGAGTGAGTGAGTGAGTGAGTGAGTGAGTGAGTGAGTGAGTGAGTGAGTGAGTGAGTGAGTGAGTGAGTGAGTGAGTGAGTGAGTGAGTGAGTGAGTGAGTGAGTGAGTGAGTGAGTGAGTGAGTGAGTGAGTGAGTGAGTGAGTGAGTGAGTGAGTGAGTGAGTGAGTGAGTGAGTGAGTGAGTGAGTGAGTGAGTGAGTGAGTGAGTGAGTGAGTGAGTGAGTGAGTGAGTGAGTGAGTGAGTGAGTGAGTGAGTGAGTGAGTGAGTGAGTGAGTGAGTGAGTGAGTGAGTGAGTGAGTGAGTGAGTGAGTGAGTGAGTGAGTGAGTGAGTGAGTGAGTGAGTGAGTGAGTGAGTGAGTGAGTGAGTGAGTGAGTGAGTGAGTGAGTGAGTGAGTGAGTGAGTGAGTGAGTGAGTGAGTGAGTGAGTGAGTGAGTGAGTGAGTGAGTGAGTGAGTGAGTGAGTGAGTGAGTGAGTGAGTGAGTGAGTGAGTGAGTGAGTGAGTGAGTGAGTGAGTGAGTGAGTGAGTGAGTGAGTGAGTGAGTGAGTGAGTGAGTGAGTGTGAATTGATGTATGCATGAATTGATGTATGCATGAATTGATGTATGCATGAATTGATGTATGCATGAATTAATGTATGAATGAATTAATGTATGAATGAACAAATAATATATTCAAACAATATTATATAAATTGTAACACCTGCTTTGATGAATGCTGATAAAATACAATCATATCTAAGATTAGAGACCGATTGCTAATTAAAAACAGATTATTGAAATCGAAATTAATTTCAAGTTTTCTAATTGGATGTTATTATTTTTAAGAAGCCAGATTTGTTTTTATCTGATATTTATCTTTATATTATATTTTTACCAACGCTCTATCGATTGAGCTCACTCAATTCTGAAGGTGGTGATGGTGTTAGTAGTTTATACTCCGGGTCCCGGCGTGAGCACATTTAAGGGTCCCAGAGTGACAGTTCAACCACCGCACAACACTCCTGGGCAGAACCAGTACTAGGTGCCTTCACCTCTGCAAGGAACTGACAACTTCTGTACATGCCAGGGGCAGTGGTACAGTGCGAATTGTCGTCGAAAGGATTTCATAACAAATCACAACAGTAGTGACCTGGTCCGCCCGGGAATCGAACCCGGGTTGTCCGATTCAGAGTTTTACACTCTACCGATTGAGCTAACAGGGCGGACATACTCATTACTGAGTGGGTGTGTAAGCTTATTTATATTCTCACTCGAGCCTTGCCCGTTCGGCGAGTGCTCCATTAAGATTGTTAGTCATTTTAGGTTTTGGAGCATTGTGCAAAGACAGAATGTAACTCTGAATGTTAGAGCTACACTGGTTCTTTAACGTGCACTAGTGTATAGCACTGTCACACGGAACCCCCATTTAACGTCCCTTCCGGAAGACGATTAGTTTTTGTCAGTGATGCGACGGGGGATCGAACCTGTGACCCCTGGATTGATAGTCAAGTGTGTTATCTCAAGACCACGGATCCGCCACACTCACTAGTGCAGATAGTCGGAGGTCGTTTGTTTATTTGAGTTTATCAAAGTCTGCCCGCGCCCATTGGCTGCATTATGGCTTGACCCCGCCGTGACGCCATCACGAGTTAAATTGTGTTTTAATGCCATAAGTGATATGAGAAAAAAAGACAGCAATTCGCAGTCAAATCCAGACTTTGGAAGACTTGAAGAAACAGAGTGAGATACAAGAGATCCAGGTGTGTTACCCTAGCTCTTTGCGAAGAGACCTCTTGGTTCTTTAACGTGCTCGGTGTAAAGCACCCTTACACGGGATACAACTTTCCTGGGTTGAACCTGTACTGAGTACACCACTTTTCCAAGCACCACCCTTTAAATGCCAAGCGCCTTAACCATGGCGGATAACAAAGGGCAACTGATAAGCCACGCCTTATTTGGACGCTGATTGGTCAGTCTGGTATTGGCCGGCTAATTTGACTGACAGCACGCGTTATGTCAATTAGTGACATGATCATTTGCTTATAAAAATACATGGCCAGTGGGTCATAAAACTATACGAAATACAACTAAAACACACACATTCTAAATTTTATTAATTAATTCGACAGACTGTGGAAATTTTAATGACCGAATTATAAATCAATTGAAGTAATGACATATAAATAAATCTATAAAAAGGCAGCTTCCTTATCTCACTAATTCTAGTATTTAAACTACCTAATTTAAACAATTGTGACAACTGTTTTGAAGAATGATGATAAAATCCTTTCCGAGATCATATCTAAAATAAGAGGCTACTGTTTTAAAAGAAAAGAGACTGATTATTTATTTAAATCAAGAACAAAAATATTAATTTCAAGTTTGCATGTTATTGAAAGTTCTGAATTAAAACTTATTGATCATCTCATAAACTGCATATTGAAACCGGCAGATATGGCCGAAATAGAATAGATAGAGCCCAACGTTATTGTACTATTTGTAACTCTAATGATTTAGAAGATGAATATCATTTAATCATAACATGTCCTGTAAATAATGACTTCAGAAAAAAATGATAAAAATATATTACATTAGAAACCCAGGTATGTATAAGTTTATCGAAACTATTGTTATCAAAAAACGTAAGCATACTAAGTAGCTTAAGTAAATTAATAAATCAAGCATTTATGTTAAGAAATTCCTTACTAAATAACAACGTTTAGATCTTTCAAGTATTATGTCATTTATAAATAGCCTCCCTTAATACTTCATTAGTTAATATAATATATATCTCAGTTTGCATTTGAAACGAATCTTTTTTCCATTTATTGAAACTTTTTTTGTTCTTTAATTTAACTTACTTATACTATTGTCTTTTATTTGTATATAGGCCATGAATCGTTGTGACCATATTGAATATTTATATGTGTGTTTATATTTTTTTTATTTTTTGGCAAGAAACCGTTAAATAACATGTTTACGACAAAAACATGTCTGGTCGTCCGTTTATCCTTAAGACCGCCCGCCCGTCCGACCGCCCGCCCGCCCGTCATTCCGTCCGTCCGTCCAATTTAAGAAGCAGCAAACCAGATTTTTTTTTATTCCTAAATGTATTTAAAACGGCTCTAATTGTAAGCTTACTTTTCTCATAATTTGTTACCCATTACTAACTTTATTTTCATTGATAGCGGTTGACCCTAACCCACCCATTGGTATGAGGGAGTTGCAATAAAGATGCCCTATCTTTCAAGTTGCACTCTTACATGTTTGACAATTTTAACTTATTTAAGTCAGAATCAGCTAAATTTGGCATCAATGTCTTCATTTCTGTCATTAAGATATCTCACAATAATGATCTCAACTATTTGGCAATCTGCCGAAAATTCTATTTTTCTTAAAGCGTTAGTATTATAGTAACGCTTTAAGACAAATAGAAGAAAATTTATTTAAGGAAAAATAACACACAATCTAACTAAATCATTATTATTATTATTATTATTATTATTATTATTATCATGATTATTTATTTATTATTATTATTATTATTATTATTATTATTATTATTATTATTATTATTATTATTATTATTATTATTATATCCATCCCGAACATGCGAGTGTACGGGCTCCGTACATACATATATATATTTTTGCCAAAAATGCTATGCATAAAATATGTTTTTCTTCAAAAGTACGTAAAAGAAATATAAAAAAAACAACATTTTTTTTTTATATTCATTGATAACTCCGTATATCCACGGGTGTGGGAATGGATAACCGGAAGTCCGTACACGTGGTGTTCCGTATACGTATTCGTGTACGGGTCCCGTACACGTTGGGTGTACTGGGTCGAATACGGTCCGGCCACTCTTTTATACCTACCCATGTACGGGACCGTTCTTTCCCGTAAATTCAACCATTTTCCGCAGTGTTAGTACAAAATGCGGTACACATGTTGTGAATCATCATTCATGAAGTATGATAAGCTGTCTCATGCCACGCTTTCTTTCAGGTGTTCTTATTTTATTTGTGTTATGTTAGGCTCTTTTTCATTGGCTATAGGCAATCGCCAAGGTTTACCGACTGCAAGATAATCTATTAATAGAATACAGTGAAACGCCTCTGATTGGCTGAAATTGTCTCTGTTTGCTCTCCGAATCTTGGCGATTGATCCAGAGTATAGTCACATATCATCAACATTCTGGTGATCGAGAAAGGTTAACATGATGGGTTTTAAACTTTTCATGTATGTCTTATAGAAAGCACATTTTTCTATATAATCTGGTCATTTTATACTGTCAGTGAGTTCAAATTTAATTTTGAAACGAAGCTGATCTCTGCATCTTTTAAGGATTTTAGAAAGTTGTTTTTTTGGACACTTAAAAGTTGCTAATATAATTTCGAAATTTGGATTCAAGGCTCTGTCCCCTGCACCCTATAAATAACAAACTAAGCACAACATTTACTTTTTATTATTATTGAAAGCAACTGTTTGCTTTTTTCATATTTTAAATATTGAAGAGAAAGAATGACACATAAAAAACTCAATCAAATCTTACAAACCCTACCTACATATGCGCGACCCTACCGATTGGTTTAAAAAATATTAAAACAATTGTATTAATACTTGTGGTACATCTTCTTTGGGAATAAGAGTGCATCTTTTTTAATATGTAGTTTAAACATTTTTACGTTTTATACAGGAATTCTTAAACGCTATTCGCCAATGGAAAATAACGTTCTTATATCTATATTCTTAAATCAAGCCTTATAAAAAATGCCTGTTTTAACCCTAACCAAATCTTTGTTTTGCCTTATAGTTCTTAACACAAATAAATTATTATAACAGTACAACAATTTAAATAAAATATTAAATGAGTCGCTTTGCTTTATAAATCTTTAATTTTAAATTACAGTACCTGTTTCTCAAGTTATAAATGAATTTTTTTTCCACCCAGATATGTATTTCGGGAAATGTTATTATACACATGCTATTGACACAAGTTTATGTTTTATTTTACGATATTTCGTAAAAACAATTTTATGGCATTAATAAATGCCCGATTTTCATTCAAAGCTTGTGTTACGTTTTCCCTTCATCCATACGAGTTCGACCCGGCCTGTCACTTAGTACCTTGACGTTGAGCAATACATAAATGGTATGATGTCATTGCCAGTAAGTGTTACTGACCATCAAATTTTTGATCAAACAAACGCACTGAACGACCCCTGCTGAGAAAAGTTATAAATAGGTCAGAAATAAGTTGATTACATAAGAAACACCCGCTGCTGACAGTTTATAGTATATTAATTAAGCATCATCAAAGGAACTCCAGATAATGGGAGCAGAAATAAAAGCACAGCGGGTGGCTGCTAATAGCAACTAAAATGACTCAACAAAGGGCTACACTATAACCACAGATCAAGAGAGGAAATGTTTCACTTTTCATTAATCTTTACCAATATATATATATATATATATATATATATATATATATATATATATATTTAGACCAATCCAACCTTTGGGAAACTTTGATGCAACCTTTGGGAGACTCGTGTCGCCCATAGGATATATGTTGTGTCGCCCAAAAGTAATTGTGTTTTTTTCTATCAATTTATTTTTTAAAATAATAAAACAATTTTGCAAACGATTTTGAACGCTTTAAAAAAGGTTCAGTCATTAAGCACTAATCAGCAGGAATACCATTTAAAGAAAAATCATGAATTTCAAAAAAGTGTGTATATTTTAAAAACAACCTTTGGGATACATTTAAATTTTTATCAATAATTTTCTTGTCATAGTTATATGTTTTAGATAAGAATTCATAAATGTAAAGAACATAATATTTTTTAACAGAAAAGTTAATTGTGTTCAACTTTAAAGATTCCGAAATTCCCTCAAAAAAATATTTTCGAAATAAGCGTACGTTCCGTGTTTTCGTGTCGCCCAAAGGTTGATGTATATTCAGTGCTTTGCAGACTTTAAGAACGACATGTACTTTTCGTTGTATTAGTTATTTTATTAAAAAATTAATAAACACAAATGACAAAAGTGCTTATTATAATTTATAATAGTTGTATTTTAAAATGTTTAATTGGACATTCGAACCAAACGTCGAGGAAGTTTCAATTTGGCCTACAGTCACTACCAAGGGTGACGGACCTGACTATTTGCGGATAACGAATGGCAATTATGGTCGCATGTGCTTCGTCTCTATATTACAGAAAACCGTGTACTATATTTATATACTGATATAAATGGGAACAGTTCATTTCAAAACCATTTAAGGTACATATACTTACAAATACGTTCGGATATGTTACTTCAGATAAAACGAATATGCTCGAGTTGCAAGTCTATTCTAAAAAAGATAATTAATCTTATTTACATAACTCATTTAAGCTAAGAAACTATGATACATCTAAAAGGATTATCACTTAACTACTTGTACAAAGCATTGAATCGGAATTCAAGTATATTAAAACAGGTTTTGGTGGTTGATTTAACAATATCTGTATTGGAGAGTAAAAATATACACTTATATACCTGCATGTCTTATTTTATCATGCAAACTGATATGTTTGTCTTGAAGCCTACGAAATCGTTGATTTTATATATACAAAAGCTGTCATCTTATAATGCTACTTAACTGGTCTGGATCTACACAAACATTAATCAAAGGTAAAAGATTTTCTTTATGGAATGCGTAAGGAGTGCATGCTGCTGATAATCATTCCATAAATTGTGTTCAAATCGTACAGGCCATTAATAGCATTTTCTATTTCCGTTGTCAACAAATGTTGCCGAAATCATCAGAAATAAAACAAGTGTAATAGGTTATTTATTTTCAATTTATACTTCTTGTTTATTGGTTTACAGGTTCAGTTCATATATGCATATTACTTTAGAAAAGGAACGGTTTAAAAAAGTAAAACACAAGTTTAATTCTGTTACTTTACTGTTTAACGCGTAATGATGCGTTAATAGTGAATGATTAGATGACTGGCTGTTTCCGTGTAATTATATGTGTTAACCATTATCGGCGAAACGAACTGCGAAATTATGCATTTATGAAAAATATTTCTTACTTATAACAAGATTATAAACGTGTATCCAGTAGCTAAAACCGTTCAAAACATAAATGACTGGTGGGTCCTAAGATAATAACAGTAATCAAGAATTGTCTCATAAAAGAAATACCGTTTTATGCTCCTTTGTTTCATATTAAAGACGGTGTCCTTCATCATATTTTTTAATTATATTTCTTAATTTTTATAAATTGAAACACTTCTTTCAATTGAGGTTACTCTTATTTGGGCGTGAGAGTTAATCTTTAAATTAGATCTTTTGTCAGTAACTATTCAACTAAATTTGAAACACATGAAATGTCACAGAAGTCCTCTCTTGCTTAATGTCCAAAGAAAGTCCAATTCTAAGAATACTAAAATATGATTTTTAGGAACATTCAACAGTCAATCGCTTGAATCCTGAACTGAACGACGTAGAGACAACACTAGTGTCCCGTCTGACAATGACTGGCCGCTGACACTTAAACCGAGGAATTCGGACTTTATTGAGTAGTTCCATTGTGTTGTTTGCATTACCACTTCACAAGTAATGCATGAAATATGTCTACCATATGTAAATGAATAGTCTTTAAATACCAGACCCTTTACTCATATCATGTATGTTTTAGTCGCTGTAAATAACTCATGGATACTTAATTGCCTTTATATAAGCGTAAGTGAGAGTTAACATTTTCAATAATAGCATAATACTTGTGTCTACAAGTCTTAGAGATACTTGTTTTTAAATGTTGACAATTAAACGTGTTTTAGCATGACTTTAAAACAGAGTATATAAGGATATATGTTCATGCAAGTCGTGTTTTATTACTTTGGAATACACAGTAATTAACTTTTAAATTGAAATGTGAAAAACACCATAAATATCTTGAAATGTCAATAGAATCTCTGAAAATGAAGCAGTGGGCGTGATTGTAGGTCAAGGGGGGTTTGTGCATTGTCACAAGTATGTGCTTCTAGCTTCTATACCGACTTAATGATATTTTTTTCATAACCTTGATATATGCATTTTCTCAACATTTAGGTTCTCAACTATGTGTAATCTTTATAAGAAAAATATTTTGGGTTTTCTTAATTATTACAGTATAGAATATCGGTCACTAAGTGTGAGGGCCTAGACGCGAACCCAATCAATGACCTTTTTAAGCTTTATTTAACAGCTGAAAGTGATAAGATTAACTTAGTTGCAACTTTCAGACAATATAAGTCAGAAACCGAAAACTGTTAACTCAAAATGGCCCCTGAACGGTGTCAATATTAAGTATCCAGTATACTATGTTTCCTAGATAAGCAATAGTTCCACTCGGGATTAGGATTCGAAATCTCTTGCGAAACAACTATGCCGCACAACCGCATGGTGAGAATGACTCATTTTTATTTTTTATGGTAATTGCCCCATTTGCATTATCGTCACTTTCAAGTATCGTGGCACCAACCTCGCACTCACATCTAAGAGTCAATGTCAAAGTTTGTGAACAAATACATTTTCAATACTTATCCTTCCGGCCAGCTCTTCAGTGTAAAGCTTGTTTTAAAGCTTTGTGGTACTTCTGTGGGACTGATCAAACCATTTCTTAAGAGCAGAAGCTGATGCGCCGATATCTCCTTTGTTATAATTACATGTTATTTTTAGCAGACTGCAGACGCCGCACAATTCATCTCAGGATTTCTCATTTCGACGCATATATGTCTAAAACCCATGAGGCAGTGGACATAAATCATGGTTGATCTTCCTACTTTTATCGGTAATGTTTTCTATGAAAAATTATTGAATGAACTTTTTATTTTATTTTATTTTTTACAATTTCAATGCAATAGTTATGATGTTCAAATTGAAATGAATATTTCAAACCACGTTTTTATTAAAAGCCAAATAATTTCCTTAGGAAAGATGAATCCGCCCGAAAAAGAATTTCAAAAGTATACACTGTCGATGAATTCACTTTTCAAACGTTATTTGTGATATGATTTTCGAATTTTAAACAATACGACGAATAAACAGTTATTGTTGCTAAGACTAAAATGCACATGGGCGATATATAAGTTTCAAAATAATCAGATCGCGTTGTCAGCCGATTAAATCTTCGATAATAAAATCAGGGTCCCAGATTACTGTGACGTCAGCTTTATCATGTACCATTTTCAGACATCCGGCCCCAATTGCTCGATACATCTTAAGTCCCTTAAAATAGTATTAAGTTCAGCCGATTTTTTTGTTTGGTTTAATTTGTGCCATTTTACCCTTTTAAACGTTTTGGGAATTCGAAAGGGAATTATCTGTATGCTTATCACAATGAGCTATTTTTCGTTTAGATAATTGTATAAAAGTTTGCGAAAATAATATCTTCAAAGACCAAAATAATGGTAAAAAATCCAAATGTTGCGCTTCTTCAAAAGTTGTATTGAAATCCATATATTTCAGTTCCAATGTGATACGCCTTCACTGTTTACTTATTGTACAATTAGCGCGAAATATCTTAATTAACTAATCAGTAAATTTCACTTTCTTCACTATGGTCATTTTAACACTGGTTCAGCCACACGTCAGAGACTTTCTGAATACATGCAATTGCGTTAATATATCAATGCACAACTTTCGTCAATTTGAATTGAACTTATCAGATGTATTTAACAGGGTATTTATTTTTATTAAATCCATGGCGCGATCATGACTCTAAAAAGCGGCCGTATAAATAACTTTCATGTTTTTTTTTTGTTTAGGGTTAAGGTCATCATTGTACATGTCAAATAGGCGCTCAAAAAACACCGGCCCGTTTTAGTAGGGCATGCACATTAGATATAACATTTAAAGTATGAAAACATTATGATTTTTAATGCAACAGTACACACATCCTCATAAAATTTTGATGAATAAGTGTCCAAAGTGCAATAACGGGGTTATAGCAGGTACAACCAAACATAGTTGTGACCTGCAGAATGTCTTTGTCTCACGAGCTAATTCAAATTTCGCGCATTTTCAACTTTATTTAGTAGTGGCGGGTTTGAATCAATGCTGAAACAGACCCAGACTACTACGTTCAGGAATGGGTTGTGAAAATGTGGTGACAAAATTCGCCGTCTGTGATATTGTGCAAACAATGCATTTTGCACTTCTTGTTTTAACAATCAACCCAATAACAACCATTCTTTGCAAAAGTGTATATCGTAACATTGAAGATGACACTTATTATCTGCTTGAATTGGATTCTTACAACCCCGGACCAAGCAATTGGTGTGCATCATAATATTACCTTGTACATACGTTCAAATCCCCATTACACTGCAATGTTCACAGTAGTACTGTAGGTCTATTTTGGACGTTATACACATATATCTGTCTTCCAGCATCTTGTTCTCGGAAACAAGTGTCGGTCGATATCCGTCACAGGTTAGTAAAATTCAGAGTTAAATGGACTATCAGGCGCGTAAATATAGATATACGAGTACTCGGCTGAATCCATATCATATTGACACAAAACAGACAACGTTGCAATACGCATACTTGACTACCTGATGTTTATTTCAAAATACTTAATAAAGCACCTCAGAACGACCAGAATTAACCAGATTGCACCGTGGTTTACAAATGTTCCGAGGGGGGGTGCAAGCACATTTATCAATAGAGGGCTAGCTACGCGCCTGACTATGGCTGTAAACCAAACACTAAGATATTCGTATTGGCATGCTTTTGAACGTGTGTTTGGTTTTACCTAAGATCAAGGCCTTCCCCTAGAAGACACGTGCAAGTATTGGTGGATGAGTGCGGGAGGCGGTGTTCACTCTTCCGTGCGTTAATTTTTTTTTTCAATGCCAATTGAACAACAACATAAAATGATTGCTTTGTTGCCAAAAATTGGCCTGCCCAAGATGTCTCTCAATCACAAGGGCAAGAATTTTGATAAGTTGTATGTAGCCTCATATTTTTGCTGTTAACTAACAAAAATCAAATAATATTCCTTTGGCAAAAGCATGCCTTGGCCTTAGTAAATAGCGTCTGAAGTAATAAAAATAAAGAAAATTTCCTGAAACCGCAAGTCGCAGACCCTTGAAATAAAGTTTTTGAGCATGGTGTAATGGTGCTTTACACAGTTTGTTCAAATTAAGGTTTTGCTCTCTAGACAGGCCCTGTGTGGTACAAGGATTTCCATGTTCTTTTTTATTCTTATTTTAAAAATCTTCTTTAAAATTTGGGCCGAATGAACATGCACTCTCACTCACACTCCAACCTCAATTCCGTTAGGGACACTCAAGGGATCACTTGAGTTGAATGAATGGAGTGACACTTAAAAGATCTTTCTGTTTTCAAACGCCTCGCTTACACTCCATCTCATCAAATGACCAATTCAGTACAAATACATGTATGTTTTCATGATCATATCGGATTATCTGTTTCACTATGGTGGTGTTTACAGTATTTTTAATGTTAACATATGTTTTGGATTGTGAATATTTAAAAGAACAGTTCTAAAATTCGTTAAAATTCGTTTTCTGTTGTTGTTGTTGTTGTTTTTTTTTTTTTAAATATAACCGTTTTCAATAGTATCACGTGATATGGATATGTATTCGAATAGTGTAATATAGTCTGCATAAAGTGGTCTTAGAGTTTGAAAATAAATTAAGACGTTATAAAAAAGCACATTATATGGAAATACTAAACGAATTACTACTTTTTAAAGAAAATTACATCTCGGACTGAAAGCAAATCAAGAAATGTAGGCAGCCTATGACCGGATGATGATGACGGTAACAACAACAATAATAATAATAATAATAATAATAATAATAATAATAATAATAATAATAATAATAATAATGTCATTATATGATAATAATAATGATAACGTAAATCCAACTGAATGTAGGCTGGAAAATACATATTATTTCTCTGACCAAGGTCTGAAATGAACATGTTGCGTAAAACCATGTACGTGAAGTTAGCGGCCTAGAAGCATGAAGTTTGATGCCTGGCGGCCCTGCTTCCTAGCGGCCTAACAATGTTTCGTATTTCAATATTTCAAACTTTTAATATGCGTTCTTTTCAACAATGATAAACGATGTTTCTATTCAAAGGTCAACGTTCTTACGAACATATTAGCATTTTACCTTATTTTTTAGGCTGCTGGATTGAGTGGTATCGGAATTTTAGACCGCTAGGCCACCAGGCCGTCAGGCCCCAAGATTTACGCTGCTATGGCGCTAGATTGCTCGATCAAGTTTTTGAAACAAATGTTAATAATCGCTCCAGAGTATTGCATTTTGCATAAAAAACCCAATGGTTTTAGCATTGTTTTAGAAAAAACTAATATAAAAATGTTTTGAATAAGAAATAATATAAGGCCGCTATTATAATATAATTGTGAATAAAACATTGATTTATCATTAGTTTCCAATTAAACACATGCACAATTTCTTTGAGATAGAGAAATTTTTTAGGACGTTAGGATGCCAACTTCACGCCGCTAGGCCGCAAGGCCGCTAATTTACGTCGCTTGGCCGCTTACCTCACGCCGCTTTGCCGCTTAATTCACGTACATGAAGCTGCATTTTATTGCAGCCATCGATGAATTGCATCCATCAAGTTTGCTGAGCGTTTGAGATCAGCAAAAAAAAAACAAATATGTGATTTTTGCATCCTTTTGAAGTCCACCTTATTGAAGTAAAATGTACTTCAATGGATTATCCCGGTCTCTTGAATATTATCTGGGAACGAGCGGCCTTGCGGAGAGAAGTTGGTGGCCTAGCGTCCTACTTCTCTACTTCAATGCAATTGAACATTCGTTTCATTTTATGAAAACAATGATTAATCAAAGCATATGTATTCATAGATTAACACAAATCATTTTATATGTGTTTGCTTCTTAAACAATACTTGTTTACGAAACAATCAACACTCTAATGCGAGTATAAAACAAATTTGATCACCAATCCATTTAGGGAAAATGCCGGTATTCGCTTAAGGATATTGATTGGTGAATAGGAAGATAAGATTAGTTATTGTTTTAAAAGAAAGCGCATATATAATGTTTTGAATTAGGAAGCAATTTTAGGTGTCCGCTTACTTCACGCCGCTTGGCCGACATGCCGATAGGCCGCTAACATCACGTACATTGCAGCTTTGAGGTTTTACGCAACATTTTTATTACAGAGCGTGATCAGGGCATTGATATGTCTTTCCCAAAAAAGTCAGTTGGATTATTATTAGTAATATTAGTATTAGTAGTAGTATTAGTATTGTTATCATTATTATTATTATTATTATTATTATTATTATTATTATTATTATTATTATTATCGCTCTTTTTCTTCTTCTTCTTCTTCTTCTTCTTCTTTTTCTTCTTCTTCTTCTTCTTCTTCCCCTTCTTTTTCTTCTTCTTCTTCTTCTAATTATTATTATTATTATTATTATTATTATTATTATTATTATTATTTTTATAAAAAAATCCTACATCACTGGAGTTGTTATTCACTCCGATGTGTTATTTTCACACCCGAAGCCGATTCATTCGCTTATTCTGTCCATGTGTTTTCGACTTAACATTTAGTATTTTTAAACGCTAAAAAACAGTTTTTGCAAACAAACAAAAAATAAATTTATACACGAAAACACATTAATTAACGTGATACATTGCATAACGGCTACATATTAAAACACACACACACGTGCATTTCAATGCGTTTTGCATCATTTTGTGTATTTCCAAAAAAATTATTCAAGCGATTGTTTTAAAATATTAATTTCAAATTATAATAGTAATTGTCTTTTATTTGACACCATTTCTAACAATAAGGTACCCAAATCTTATATAAACATATTTTTTATGTTTACTGAAAACACCACCATAATCCGAAATGATCATGAACAAGTACATGTATTTGTTATTGTATTGGTGACGTGATGAAGTGGAGTGTTAGTAAGGCGTGTGATTACGAACATATCTCTTGAGTTTCATCCCCCTTGTACCACTAAAGTCACTTCAGTGTCCCTTGCGGGAATGTGGTTGGAGTGTTAGTGTAAGCGGCTGTTCTGAATTTGTCCCTTAGTTCCCGAATAATGAACATAGCAATACATATAAGATAGTTTGACAAAATATATTTTAGTTTTCCATTGCAAAAAGACAGCAAACAAGCTGTTTAAGTTTATTTTCTGCAAACATTCAATTTCTTGCTTGTAATACCATCCGCATACAGGACAATCATATTTTGTATTTCAAAGGTACATGTAATGCTATTTACATTCATGCATAAGAAACATGATGAGTCCTAGAATTGAGAACTACATAGTTTATTAATCTTCGTGAATATTCATTTCAAGCTTAATAATTTGATGTCTATCGTTCAAATACAAAATTAAATATTTTAAGGACTTATAGCTAAAAATTATATATTTTAATTGATGCTTAAGAACTTCGTGATAAACCTATTCACATACTATGATATTTTCATCCGGATGGGGAAATTAATTGTCTGCATTCGAAAGGATTATTGGAGTTGTTTTGGTCATGTAATTAGACATTGGATTAGTATTCATTCTCATTCATCAGAGGTTTGATAACGGTATTTCTAACGCATAGCATCATCACTTGGGTAAAGAGATTAGGTTGTTTAAGCTGATTAAGTATGGTTCGTTCTCAAATGATTTGACACGTTCTCAACGGTAGATAAACAAACACTGTTATTGATATCTACTGTATAAACATACACTTCGCCATTTTCCCCCAATCCTTAAGATGCTGGTACAGATAAGTTGATACATTTAGCAGTTAGTTTCCTGCTTCGAGTTTCCAGCCTAACACATAAGCATTACAAATTAAAGTGAAGTCAGCCATCATTAGGGTGTTATTGCATATTAGATATAACAATCGAGAATATTATGTTGTATTTATATTGATTAACTATTATATTAGAAAAAAGTGGTCTAATTGAATGCATTAGAATATTGCTAAAACTAATCGGGTATTCTTTTAATTAAGTGCACAGATCTTTGTTCACAAATCGAATCGTAAAATCAATGTGTTCAAAATCAAGTTTTGCATGCATATTATATTTTATTTTTTACATACATATATAGTTCATTTGTAATGATTTTTCTTAATTTAAGATGTAGAAATGCCCCCTAACAAGTCGTACAGTTGAACAACAAGATTTTCAAAATTACATGCATAGCTTAATTTAAAAGCTGACTTTTGTATCAGAAATAAAATATTCATGCATTTGATTCGATTACATTTTATAACTTAATAAGTTTCTGTTGTTTTTTTTTAATTAAATTAAACATGCAGTTTAATTGGGAAGCAGCCCCTGCACCTTTTATTTCCCAAGCATAATTTATTGTCTAAAAGGAAGCCAACCGTCTGAATTTATCATTTTGTATTGATTTAACTAATTACTTCAGGAAAAAAACCTTTAAACCTCAAACTGAGCTGAATGTTTAGGGGGTACAAGCGCCACATGAAACAATAGGCCCCTTTTTGATCAAGTGATAATAACTGATACAAATGAAAAAGATGATAACTACAAACAGAAGCCAATCACTAGATTGGATAAGCCGAAATAAAAAGTATAACCAAGTTATTAGCACATAATATCATCGTAGGAGCCAGTTAGACAAAAATGACTTAGACTGTTTAATGGTGAATTGCTAAATAACATGTGAATATTAGATATATATACTAAAGTTGTCTACGCCTATACCCTTTTTCAGAAATAGCGATATGGGCAACGGTGTAAATTTATCCTTTACATAATTAAACGAAATAGGTATATATGCAAATTTTAAGATTGAAACTACTAGATGGAGGTGATGTGACGCACAAAGACCGGGTACTGGTACGTAGGGAACATATAGGGCTACCATCTGATACCAGCCAATAAGGGCCAGCTTTGAGTCAAGTTGACTTCTAATGAGTCTTAATGTCTGGAACCGCGGAATTTGCTTTTATACGCGAGTATGTGGACACTGGGCTGGGAGGATAATAAGTGCGCAATGTAACTTCCGGAAACTGGATACAGGCAAATAGGTGACATTAATTTACCATCCGGACCCGAACCAATAAGGGAGGATCGGGTAGGTCTACTCAAAATGACTTTAAGTGTCAAGGACCACAGAGTTTTCCTTTATAAGCCAGGGTGTGGATTTTTGTTGGGGGTAAATACTACTAGTTGGGGTGGTGTGACGCCTAAAGACTGGGTACCGGTACGTATGGGACATCTAGGGCTAATACTTGGTATAAGCAAATAATGGCACCCAAAGGCACCGTGTCCTGGCTTATTCGCTCAAAGTATTGGTTAAACATTTACCAGTTGATACAATCGCATTTGTGCAAATGTGAAGAACTAGAATTGCCTCTTAAACTAGTTAGAAGATGGTGATTTTGACGTCCGTATAGGAAGTAATTATTAAACAGCGACCCCTTATGAGTACGCTCTGCTATATTTGGTTACCCACTTCGTTTTAGAAAATGTAAACATTGTTATGCGGACGATATAATTTTATTTTATTTAAACAGCATTTTATAGCGCCTATAGTGGGTTCAATCTAAATAAGCTTGAAACATTTAAATGCAAATAAATAAACATATATTTGAAGCGTTCATACATTGAAATTGTTATTATTAGGTTAATGATTAAGTCAAATGTATTAGACAAAGAATAGGGAAACCATATCTTTATTCACAAGAAAAAGCAACAAAAAAAAATAAGTTCAAGTTATATTTCAAAATACATATACATTTATAAAGATACATATAACAGCAAATTCACTTTTATTAGCAAAAGAAAAAAATGATTTCGAATGCCATGAAGCATAAAAAGTGAACTTGCATAATATAACTTTCATACTTATCTTCAGTGCATTTTTATGGGGTTGTATATTGATTTATCGGTTAAGACTTTTTACCTCTCAGGGTGTTTACATAGATTTCTTTATAAGAAGATGCGTACCGCATTAGCGGATCCGGTTGTTGATTAGTCAGTCCTGTTATCTCGACTCCACCTACCGTCTGGTGATCGGCATTTTCACAATCAGCTGGGTTTAATCGTTTATAACTCAAATAGTTCACATTGTTTATAATTTGAAGCCTTGATGAAAGCATACTAGTTAGATGGCAGTATTTTTGTATTGGTTAATTCATCATTGATTGTGATCGTTTCTGACCGAAAAGGTTTGGGAAGTCAAATTTATATGATTTAAAGAAAAAATGCACTGCCTCTTCCTAACAAGATGCCACAGAGAACACTGACTATTATTAAAAAGAACAGAAAACATGAATGTACCAACAACCAGCCATAAAGCATAAGTCTAAGACGGAAAATTACACAAACCTTCAAAGAATTGGCTGGCTCCAGTTGTTTTGCGCAGTCACATAAAATGTTCCTTAAAAAATGTCGGGCAGCAAAAACTAAACAATTGTGGGGAAGGTGTGTGTTTTCATGAATATTTCATATTGAAATAAGAAATTGTCAGTAATATAATGAAATATAATGAAATAAATAAGACTTATGTGTGATACAGGGCAGTATTATTACGTTACTAAAAATGCAGATTTTGCCTTGATGTATTTTAGGCAACATGCAGAAACCCTCCCAAAGCAGGGAATGTAGTTAGTGAGAAGTATGCCACAAAACATGTTTTGCATATTTCTTTATAAGACTTATTGCTATGTTTCTTAAATGTTGTATGAAAAATGATTTTAGCAAGAGATAAATCAGAAGTGATCGTAAAGCTTTAACGTCACTAAAAGCCAGAACACAAGAAGAGACGCCACAAAAAAGGTGGAAATATATTGACACCTAAGACTACATATACATCACATCGTAACCAAAATAAGATTGATGTTGTTTTAATCTTATACAGACTAAACGAATTATATCTGTATTTTGCATGTACTTTGAATAGCATTTTTGTAATATTTTGTTCGAAATTATCCTTTTTTATACGCCATAGCGTTTTTTTGTACGCATTTATACTGGACTTACTTGTACTGCTGTAATAAATAACTTGTTGATTAAAGAATAATTTATCATTTCTAAAAGAAGCATATGACTATGGTGTTTAAGCTATTCAAGATATTTGCATAAATAAACTTATTTCAGCACTTATGTACGTGATAAATAATAAAGACCTTTTTATCTAATCGAGCTACTATTTTCTTTTTGTCTTATAATTATGTTAATGTGTTGAGATATATATTTCTTTTTAAACCAAAATAATTATCATTCTTCGCTATTTCTAGAAATGTTCATTATTATAAAGCTAAGACTATAATCTTGACACTCGTTATCCTCCTTGCATGTTCAAATTATAGTGTTAATAAGCCGAACGGACGCACTGACGCAAACACTGACGCACCCACGCACGTACGCATCTACACGGACCCGCCTGTTTGGTTTGCTCATATCTTAGGCCAGATATTTTTTGATTTTTCGTTTTACGAGAGCGCCGTACCTAAATATTGCAAAACCCAAATAAGAAAAAGATTCAAATTCCTAACTTTATTTTTATTTTTTCCGCCGCCCGTTTTTTGATCTCCTATAGAAAATAAAATTTAGTGTTTTTTTTAACTTATTGCTAATTTCACAACAACAACAAATTATCGCGCATAATTTCCAAGATGGCGGAAGCCGGCGCTTCTTGCTTATGATTTTAACTGTAATGTGTTTCATTGTTTTGTGATATCACATGCATATTATATGTGATGATAAAAATAAAACTTGCTTATTATCATCATCTAAGCGATTGCAAGGAAAGTGGCCGCCTTTACGAAATTTTAAAGTGGATTTAGTTGGAAGACTGTTGTTCATAAAATCAGTGCGTTTGTCATTTTGTGATATTTATACCAAAGCATAAGATCTCTAAAATATTTCTGTGTGTAGACCTGTTTACACGGGGATACACTGAGAATTGTAATTTGCTGTTCCGACTACAGAAAAAGACGAGAATGTGACATTGGATTTGGCTTGTTTTTCTAAAGACAATTAAGTTATACCAACATATCGCATACCATTTTAATGGGCATTGGCTCCTCTTTTCATGTCACTCATTTTAAAATGGATTGTTTGTATGTTGATTAAGAAACTGATATAAATGGACTCTACTGTGACCTCTGGTAAGTTTGAGTTACATACCTTGTTTCTTTTCTTGTATATCAAAGACATTAAATTTGTTTAGATGTGTTGTTTATCTCAATATATGTACCCACAATGATATTAATCAACATTTTAGACACAAACAATATGCCAGATGCCTTATGTTTTGCCGGTGCAGTTTCAGTGACTATAAAAAGCACGACAAAAGTATATATGCTCATATTAAAATCATGCATATATAATAATTTATGTGCAATTTTACTAATTTTTATTTAAAAGTGCAGCGTTAAATACTGTGGAGTTACAGTTGAAGAATATATTTACATGAATGGTGTGAATCAGTTGACTTGTGGCGTTTAGGAGTAAAATGAATATCCAAAATTAATGTTGAAATAAGTTCCTTAAACGTGCATTATGCACCAGGTTATGTACCAGTCAATTATAACCACGGCCCCTAGGTCCGGGGGTATAAAGGGGATAACGGGAGAAATGAGCGGTTATTTACCTTCCAGGTGGCCCCACGGTGCTGAGAGAATGCGGTGGTTTCGATTTTGCGCCGAAAATAGTGGGGAATGGGCCTTACCTCAGGGTGCAGGGGAATTGGCGTGGATTTGACCAGTAGACTGTCGTCTGTCTCTACGCAGGACAGGGTTTTACCAAGGTTTAGCTGGACTGAAAGTCAAAGTCTCCGCTATTCTCAAGACCTGGGTTGGGGGAGGGGCTGGTTACAATTCAATGGTGCATGATTGAGGCTACTTGTGAAAACGACTTCTTGTTTTGACATTATTATACAGATCTATTATACAACAGGCAGTATGGAGTACGAAACAAGAGTGCACAACTTCAAAACATACATTCTTTAAATGTTTCCGAAAAAAAGAAAAAAAATACGAAAAATCCATCTTTTTTTATTTATTTTTTCTCGACGCTCATTTTTCGACATCTTTTTCTTAATTTTATTCCCTCCTCATGGCGCTTAACTTTGAAAACTTTCCCGTAAAACGAAAAATAAAAAAGCTCTGGCCTTATTGCATATAAAAAGTTTACATAGCACATTTAAATACAAATATTTCAGCACATATTTCATAAAGTACGCATATTACACTTTGTGCACAGTCTTTGTGCTCAATCGATGCCTCTGTATATACCTTCTTTAATCATAAGTTTATGTTTAGAACACCTGAATCGTGGTAATGCTATTCTATACTTCATAATATTAATATAGTTAAGATTGGGTTCATATATATAATTTTTCCTCATAACTGCATACGATTTTAACTTTCTGCTATTATTAGCATCTTCAAACCAACATAATACGCATTGATCATGAGCACGTTGGATTAACATCTCCAATTCAACTTTCGTAACATTTGCATTATGCTACATATATGTATGTCAAACTCATCTAATAAGCGTTTTACTTGTATGGACAGGTATAAATCTGAAGGTATTTTGATAAGGCGTATTGATGATCACATAAAAATATTGCGCTGAATGTTTCTCCAAATAAAAGAATTAATACAAATGTCAAATGGTGAGCAATCTCGAGAGTACTCGGTACAACCTAAGATATTCGTACTAAATTAGTATCAAGATTGCTTGTTTATTGTTTTCATCTGGATGGGTTTATATTTTTATTACGTGAATATTTTGCATGTATGAGAAACGAAATATCACCCACATGACACTTTCAATAACAGATGTAGAGCCACAGTAAGAAAATACTAAAAATGCTTGTAAATAGTGTCCAAAGTATTTGGTCAAATCCGACCTTTGGGTAACATCTTTGCGACCTTTGGGAGACATTGAAAATTTTCACCAGAAGGTCATATCTTCTTTCGACCAATAGTCATTGTGCGTTATGTGTATGCTCATTCAAGATTACTTTACGTCGTAAGTTAATTATTGATTTGCAAAACATTTATTATCTGCACAGTTTCAAAGGTCAAGTGATAATTTCAAAAGTTATTTTTTTATATAATTACGACTTAATGATTATCCGTAATTGTTAATATAACAAAACATAGCTCCCAATTTATTAGTACTTGTAATTTGCAGTCGATCGTGAAATATAAATGGACTTCGTAGAAAACTTAGCGATACTAAATTTGTGAACATTATATGTGAATATGATATAGTAATTTTAGCAGAGACATGCCTATCAGAAAAACATACTATAAATTTAGACATAGGAAATTTTCATTATGAGCCTTTCTTTGGTACTAAATATAAAAATACAAGAACATATCGTTATAATGGGAGGTATCTCCAATTATTTTAAGGATAGTTTTAGAGAAAATATTACAATTATTGAAATACATAAAAATGTTGTTTTGTAGACTAAAATATGTTTAGGTGTCCTTTCAGCATTCGAAGATTTATATATATGCAGTCTATTTTTACCATCAAGTAATTCCACTATTTTTAAACAATTTTAAATATATTTATTCGATCTTATTGAACAGGGAATCGTAATATATAGCACTGCTGGCATAGTTGCATTAAATGGCTATTTTAACGGCCGCATGGCGGGTGAAATTGACGTCTTAAATTTTGTGAATTATATAAACAACGAGCAATTTGAACAAATGTTGACAAATATTATTTTTACACCAATCGTGTATAACATGGAATAAACAAAATATTACATGCAATAAAATGAATACAGTTTCGTGAAGTCAAACGGCATTAATCTTAAAAATATATACGAATACTTATGCCTATAGTTTCTTACTAAATGAAGCCAAATGTATAATTACAGGCAATCGCACATTAAGATCAACATAGTATAGAGATACTGGTTTTATTTAACATAATTTCGTATCATGATAGTAAGCACATTATTATATTACATTCAGTAGTCAGTACATCATTTCAAAGTTTTGTAGAAACCATTGGTTACCTGTAAGAAATCTAGGATGAAACTAAATTACTTAATATATGTTTTATCGACAATGGTACCAAACATACTTTTGTGTTAAAGAGATGAGCAGCATTGAACGTTAACGCCTGATCGGATTTCATCAATCACTAGTTGATTGATAGTCAACTATTATTATTATTATCATTATTATTATTATTATTATTATTATTATTATTATTATTATTATTATTATACCTGATTTATATAGCACTCTTGTCATATGGCAATATACGTTCAAATGTGTTTTACAATACATATACACAAACTATCAAAACAAACAATTAGGCTACAAATTAAGTTAGCTAAGTCTAGCTAATGCAGAAATAGCTTTAAGACCGACCGCCTGGTAGTGTTCTTGATTTGTATATAAGTTGGCTGAAATTTTAACATCAAAGGAATCAAAATAATGGTAAACAACACAAAATGTTGCGTTTCTTAAAAAATTGTTTTGAAATCCGTATATTTCAGATCCAACGTGACACGCCTTCACTGTTTAATATATGAGTCTTACTTATTTTACAATGATTGCGAAAACTGTTTATTTACTTATCAGTAAACTTTACTTTCTTCACAATGGACCATTCGACACTGGTTCAGCAAAACGTCGAGGACCATACGTTTTGGTATTTCAAGCTCCTTGAATATATCCTAAATATTGCACCAATTAAAGATAGTTTGACAAATTATACTTTAGTTTCCCATTGCAAAAAAGACTGCAAACAGTTGCACACTTGGTGTTTTATTATTCGTTTTTCATTATCTCAATCAATATACATTTTTAAAGATTGATTTTTTGAAGTTTTACTATGATTTTAGGCTATTATTTCTGCTCAATATACAACATCCGTTCCTGAATGACAATACGTTTTGTATGAGGAACATTTTAATTAACTTATATTTAATTTTAAGCATCTGATACGAGTAGTATATATAAAATTGGTTCTGCCGTAGTGAGCTCAACTTGTGCATTTCTAAAAAATAGATATAACGTCACACTGATACTTGATTTTGTTGCATATGCAGTCCATTGTGACCGCAAAATCAGAATTATCAATACTATCGGCCAATAACGCAGCTTTCCCGGCTACTTCTAGCATCACATAACAAACAAACAAAACGCAAGTCAATTAGTCCAATAAAACATTTTCAATTAAACAAATCAATCATTTATAAGAAATATGAATGCCCGCGTGTATCACACGCTCGCACACGCGCACATGCACACTCACAGATTACACTATTTTGTATCAATCCATCGATACCATCATGTTATCACATAAAATGTTTATAAACTATTTACAGTAAATTAAGGAACACATACAATGTATTTAAGACAGTATATCGATCAATTAAAACAACTATAATATCGTAAATACAATTAAAGGTTATCTGTTAATATGTATCTAACAGAATTTACACAAAAAATCCAATGTTTTATTTGCATCTGATATTGTAAAGCAATTCTTACATGTTTTTAGATTTATGTTTATCTATTCGTAAAAGTTCTAAACGTTTATTCTACAAGCATGTGTTTCTTCTATTGTTTTGTATGCCTAAAATGAGCGATATCTTCTTCGTTTAGAGACGATGTCCTATGCTGCAGTATAAGATATAGTAATGATTTCTCAAAAATAGCTAGTGTGCTAGCTGTTTGATACTACCAATGGTTTATATATTGAATCCGTTTTATTTTTTCAAACAATTCTTATTCGCGTTTTAAATCTGTTATTTCACAGATTGAACGCTGTGACAACTGTTTTAGAACGAGCCAAATTATGTGAAAATGCATGTCAACAAGGCATATAAGAATTCAGACAGAAATTGGTCCCAGATATTTTTTTTTATTTAAGTTCGAAATATGATGTTTTATGCATTTGTTGTAAACAGTCAGTAACACTTTTAGCTTTAAATATAAATTTAGGAACGGAACTATGAAAATCTGCGGTCTTTTATCAGCAGTCTTTTATCGCTGGTTTGCAGATATTTAGTACTACGAAATATTCTGCTCATTTCTGTACAAAAAATAAAAAAGGTTGTAAAAAACGTTAAATCTGTGCTGCTAAGCAATATACTTGTTTGGACCTGTTAGTTAAAGTCTAGTTATTTTTTTCACACGTGATAGCTTTTATTTCCGATACGCACCACTCTGATATGCAGTGCAAGAATAGTTTCTACGTACATTTATTTTTTGTGCATTTACGTTAATTATTATGATAAGGTAAGAAACAATCCATATACAAGACAATCAGATTTTGTATTTTAAAGGGAATGCCTATGATGTATATATATTTATATATATAAAACATGAGGTGTCCAAGAATGGACCCTTGGTCAACTAAAGAGTTTATAAATTTTCCTGAATATGAAATACCAATTTGATGAATGTCGTTCAAAAACAAAATCAATGTTTAAAGGGATTATAGCAAAAATTCTATAATTTTAATTGATGTTTAAGAGTTTCGTGATTAAGAGTTTCACGAGTTTATTGGCGAATCGGCATGTTTGCCTTTGACCATTTACAAACTATCTAATTATGGCCAAGACACAAAAGTATATTGAATTATAAAGCAATTATGTGATAACATTACATATATATTCAGTGATCAACAAAATCAATTTCTTGGCGTATGATATTTTTCCTGCGATAATTTGAATGGATTATCGGATTTGTTTTGGTCATGTAATTAGAAATTTGGGTTGCATTTATTCTCATCCATCAAGCTTATTAAGAATGTTTCGTTCTCAAGGGGATACACATGTTCTGCAAAGTAGATAAATAAATATCTGCTATTGATATATGCAGTGTAAACAGTAACTTCGCCATATCTCCTCAATCCTTAGATGCTGGTACAAATAGGTTTACATATAACATGTCGTTTCCTGCTTCAAGTTTCCTGCCTATTTATAACTGACCAACATTTAAAATTTAAGAGAAGTCATCTATCATTAGTTGATAGTGAATTTCAGATAATGATATAGAATTGTTTTAATGTTTTATTTGTATTGATTAACATTTATATTGATGCAATGATTACATTTTAGAATAACATCAAAATGACGAATCTACTATGAGTTCATATATTAAAGTAAGGTACCTGTTTTCCATAACAACAAGAAGTTTTCTTCATGTCTAGATAAAAATGCTCTGGGTTACTACTAGATAAAAATTTCAGACGAAACACTTTAAATAAAACAAAAACCGAAGAAACGTCTTGTAATAAATTATTCCGACATAAATGCGGAAATCTGTTAAGCAAATATAATCCGTTGTTCAAATGGACGGCAAAAATCATAAAATACGTCGAAATGTGTTATCATGTACTGATAAACCAATATCAGTTCAGGGTTAAACCTCCTCACCAAAAACAAACATTTTAATCTGATGGTGTATGGTTTACAAGCGGCATATCTAACTAGTTTTTCCCCAAATCCTCAAGATCAAATATTGTCTCCAAAAATAATATTTTAACATGTAAATGTTCATTCGAAGACAATAAACGTAGTTACTCATACTTAATACGTAATACACGTACATCTGCAATAACTTGAGTCGACTAAACTTAAAAAACAGTTATAATTAATATCTTCCTTCCATCAACTTGAGTGCTTAGTTGCTAAATTCAAATTCATTCTTCGATATCAGTAATGACTAATGTGTATCGCATGACAGTGAGCATCTACAGAAACTTTTAAAAATGCAGTCAACTTATAAATCACTGTAACTGAGGTTCACTCCATGTGTGAGCGACATGAACCTTATATAGGCCCTATTTTAACCAACGAAGGATAACGGATAAAAATGAAAACAATAAATAACACAGCTTAAAACAAATAACTATGCGGGTTACGTCGAAACATAACATATATCCAAGGTATTAATAAATAATATAACCGTAACAGCAAATTAGGAAATATTTCATGAAGGCTGATGAATGGTGAATTACTTATCATTCGTTATTAATATAATATAATAGTATATGTTATGAATAATATGGTTCATAATACTAGAACGATGTGGTTTGACTTTTTAAGACCGGATACTGGTACGAAGGGGACAACTTGAACTACCATCTTATATCAGCAAACAAGGGCCAACTTAGTGAACCACGTATTTTTCTATTATAAGCCAGTTTGTTGACTCTGGATGGGTTTCATAATATTATAAAGACGCGATGTGGCACCCGAAGATCGGACAAAGGCACGTAGCGGAAATCTAGTGCTCAAACCTGATCCCAACCAATGAAGGCGCTTTGGGTAGATTTACTATTTGAATAAAAATACATAAATGGTCTTATACCGCAGATGTTTCTATACCAGTGTGGGGAATTTTGTTGGGAGCTTAAACTACTAGATAGAGGTGATGTTGACGCCCGTAAAACGTTAGCTGGTATATACCAATCAGAAATTTTATGGTTTGTGCATATGCTAACATGTATAAAAGCCTCTAACACTTAATATTGATGGCCACTATTATGATGAAATATAAAGAAAAGTACGTTATATTATATTATAACTTAAGTACACCGCGTAATTTTGACATTTTATGAATACGCTCTGCTAATCTTGGTTCCCGTCTTTATTTTAGAAAACGTAAACATTGTATTGTAGACCACATTTTGTCAATTTGATAATCATTTCAGTGCGCAAACTTTGTCATTTTAAAGTGCTTAAGGACTAGTTTAAAAATGTTTATCATTATTAACCCATCCTGTGGTTCATGCGTTAATCGCACTGGTGTCACAGTAGGGGCCATTTTCTGTGTACTCGTGTATCGTGTTCAGAGCCATTTAGAGTAGACGCTTTGCTATTAGAAATTGGCATTGTCTTACTAACACATTTAAACAATGTGCTTAGCCAATGTATTTATTAATTAAACCGATTGAAAATAAGAATTATTTTTAAATAGTTATATGACATGTATTTAAATCCATTTTGATTGAATGGTCACCATTGTTCTATCCTAATTGTGACGCATTCCGATTAAATTGTATAAACGGACTATCTACATAACTCTTTTCCTTATTTAAAGGCATTATGATACAATCACCAATTGAAAGCCACATAAACTAAAAGACAAGATATATTGGTGCATTTCTATAGCTTCACAGCTCGCCACCTAGATCGGAGATCAAATAAGCTAAACAAACGCCTTGGCAATAGTGCATAGTCAAGAGAAGTCATAATTAAGATTTATATCACGGAATATCAATAGTTTTTCAATACCAAAAGTTATATAATAGCCTTTTAGACAGTATTTATAAGTTTGATATCATATTTTCAACAGACACATTGACTTCTAAACATACTTATATTTTTTATTTAAGCATTTAAATTGAAATAATCGGTGGCATACCAATGTCTTTGTTATACTTCGTTTTTACCCTAAAAACAACAACACAAATGTGCAATACCAGACGAGTTGTTTATTAGATGATGACGTGAAGCCAGGTTAAGTAAGTATAAAACGAGCACATGTATTTATGTAGAGCACAACACAATGAAATTCACAGGCAAAGTCCTATGCAGTGCAACCGACCGGCCAGGCAAAACCAGAGACGGTTAACTCTGGAAACCTGTGTTCGTTTGCCAAGTGTCGATCCACAACGTATGAATGTCGAACCTCATTCATTTGTCTGGTTTCAAATATGGATATAAAACAGTGAAACAAAATTACTAAAAATATTGAAGTGAAAATTTAGGTTACGAAGTGAACTGAATGAAGTCGACTGGTAGAATGACTCTTCACGCTAATATACCAATATAGCACGAAATCCTCGTGCAAGACTGACCACTACTGTATTCAAATACTATCATTTCGCCAAGACAAATATTTCACGCTATACTAACGAAACGCGTGAAATGAATATTATCATCACATATCATTTAGCAAATATTTTGAATTATTGCTGAGAAAAACCGATAAAGTAACTGTAAACTATTACGATATGATCAATTTGATTGTTTTCGGTTTTGAAAAGGATTACCAACTTAATAAATGTTTGGTTACAGCGGATCTTTATGGCAGTAGCTCTAAATCATAGATTACCTAACATTCGACGGGTAATCAGCTGTCAGATTGTGCTTACATTCCACCACGTGATTCAAAAGATTATGTGCTAGTTACACAAGGTAAACGCTTCAACGAGTTATGTCAATCCAAGTTTGATATTTATGTTTTATGTCGACTGCACACCGATCAGGTATGGGCGAATATACATTTTATTCAAAAAGAATCAATCAGGCGTATTGGATTATTAAATACTTCAGCTTCAAAATATATTTCTGTTTCAGACTTTCAAATACAAGATCCAACCGAATTTTCGAATCAATCATGGATCGTTTTCGCTTGTAAAAAGCAGTTGGGGAAAAATAATGCCAAAAATAATAGTAAGAGTAATAATATCAATAATGATAATACAATTTAATGGAATCCATCCAAAATTGAAGAACTTAAAAGTAGTTTGTCATTCAAATGTAACCAATTGTCTTGATTTGTAGAAAAAATAGATTCTAATTAAACATTGATGGTTCAACAAATTCGTTAATACAGATAATTCAAATTCGTCTTTGTGTCGGTCTGCCAAAAAAACAAAATGATACAACTTCTAGAAAATCGCTTCCAAAAAAGCCATGAGAGCCTGAGCAAAATAAACCTTAACGATTTTTAGAAATAAAATAAAAACGAATATAAAAAAGTCAACCAAAATCTGAGAATCAAAATGCGTCGGATTTATATGATAATTTCAAAACACTATATAGTACTTAAGATTATACTAACAACTCAAAATTAAGAGCAAACATTTGCGATGACAATCTTGATAAAAAGGAAATTTTGGCAGATTAATGAAGCTGTAATGCTGAAATCTATAAAACCATATTTACAGATATATCACCGTTTCTCTTGAAACTATTAAATCGCATCTTTACAACAGGAGAATATCCCAGATCCATTTAGGGAAGATAATTAGTACCTGCATTTAAAGGGAGCAATGAAGACGAGCCAAAGAACTATAGAGAAATAACCCTCATTGATATTTTTCGAACTTTAATTCTCAAATATTTTTTAAAAGATTGACGTGGAGCAGTCTTAAAAAAACTATTTAAAATCAATTTCAAAAAGGCAAGTCTACGATAGAGGTACTTTCACCTACACAATTCTATTGTATACCAATTAGAGACCTTTCACCAAACAATGGACGCTAACGAGCGTCGAGTATTAACTTTACTACTCGTCGCCATCTCTATATTTTACATTCAATTATGATTTTGATCGAAATAATACGACAAAGAATAATTGACATATATGGAATGCAGATATTAATGAATCGAACAGACTAGAAACATATCGCTGGTATAAAAATGAACTCAAGCATGAAAATATCTAAATAGTATGCACATGAATAAATATAGAACGGTCGTTACAACATTTCCTCACATGACCTTTTAATCGAAACAGGAAGACAGCATCTTTTTCCAAGAAAATATAGAATGTTTAGCTTTTGTAATATGAATGTCATCGAGATGAATATCATTTTGTATGTCAAAAACATCATAATCTACGAAATCATTGCTGTAAACCATATTTTTGCTTTTGGCCAACAAAACAAAATGTATTACCCTTTTTCCTCAGACAGAGGAAAAAAATATGCCATGTAAGTAAATATTTATAGTATGCATCTTTGTTACGATCGAGAACATTATTATGTTAAGAATTTGATACTATGATGTATAGTATACTTCTCTATTGATAGAAACGATCAGAACAGAAAGTTTATTTTTGACTTAAACATAAAAAGCTCATCGTTATATTATATGAATACAAAACAGAAATATAGAATACACACACATAAACAATCAAACTATATATAGCTTAATGTATAACACGTTTTAAATGATTTTTTATCATTGACAGAATTTTTAGAAATTACTCAAAAATCGAAAGAATAAAAGAGTAAAAGGAAAATATCAACCAAGTTAATCACACAATTCAGCGTGCATGATGGTTATAATGATATCATGATGATTTGTATATGTTTTTGCATTTTGTCTTTGAACGTTATATATCATTGACCAGAACAGAACATTTATTGTTAACTTTAACATTTACAGTTCATCGTTGTTACAATAACACATTGCATGGCAATAGTTGATAGATGCGAGAGTGCATTATACATATATAAACTATCAATGATTTCAACATGTTAAAAATTAAGCATTATTATTCAAAGCAGTATATCGTAGCTTAAAAGTATGTTTGGAATACAAAGCTAGTTTTCGTAGACATGCAGCGTTTTCCGAGTTTAATAATTGAATTAATTTAACCATGCTTGGTCTTGCATAGTAAAATTTAGTTATATTTTTTTCCTTATGCCATTATATTTCGGACAAATCAAAACAATGTGATATTTATCTTCGATATCATTATGAACACATAAAATACATTTACGTTGATTTCTTTCAATATTAACATATCTGCCTTTTTCAATATTTAACATATGAGAAGACAATCTAAATCTAGCAATAATATTCCTAAGTCTATAGCTATACAATTTATTTATATACGATGACATATGAATATTGAATTGTAGTTCTCTGTTTAACACTAATGAACTTAATGAGTTTATATAAGTTTTCCAATGTCCAATAAATGAGTCGATTAATCTTCTTCTAAAAAAGGAATAAAATAATCAATATAAATCGACTCCGGATATGTGTGCGTACATTAGAACACCACTTGATTGAATTTGCGTTATTTTCCGCATCGTATCGAAGGTTTTGCAATGTTTTGTATAAAAAGCAACTGTCTGTTTTAAATTAATCCGTTTAAGAAAATATTTTACAATTCTTACATGTCTAGTAAAATACAAAACAGAACAGAACATAAATTTTATTCGACTTAAGCATAAAAAGCTCATCGTCACAACAATATGTATAGAAACAATGCATGGCATGTGACAAATATAACATAAGTTCTATTAATAAATCAATCATAAGTTTGATATAGATATTGTGAGAGTGTGTATAACAATAACAAGAATGTCATCGATATTAAGGTATAATATGAAAAGGTAATGATTTCGGTGTTATAAAAATCTATATGAATTTCTCTCTCTATATAAATACTTCTCAACGTTGATTAATACAGCCGCAAGGTTCAAGCTGCGTGATACATACAACTTTGTGGTTACTGTTTAAGGATATGAATATTACAAAAAAAGACAACAAAAACAACAACAACAATAACAACAAAAGGAAAAACACGCAAACAAAAGGAAAAAGAATATGTACATCTCGTATGTCCTAAGGATCTACAGATTTATGTTTAAACACTACCGTTTATGATACAATCAAAATACCAAAGAAACATAGCAAAATTTATACTATATTAAGGAATCACGTAATTTGAAGGACTTATCACAGTAAAGCGCTAACTTCCTTAGGGTGGTTTGGTTGTTACTTTGCATTAAAACAATATATTTCACCAAACTCGTATGAGTGTAAAAATACTTCGGAATATATTGACGTCTAAGGTCCGCATATACTGGACATTTGAGGACGAAATGAAATTCGTCCTCAATATCTTTTAAATTACAGAGTGAACTTTTTCTTTCATTCCTAGGAACCTTATTGTGTCGACCTATTTCTATAATAAGTTTATGGGATGAAAGGCGTAATTTAGATAAAATACTTCTATACTTTGTATTTTCAACAAGACTGAGATATGAAGATTGTTCAAAATTTGTCTTAATTTCTTTAAACACATCTAGAGACGGAGACAAGTCTAACCCAGACATCCAATTGCGGATATTAATATATCTGAGTCTACTTTTTAGTACGGGAACAAATACGTCCATTTTTACCGACTCAGGGTATAACCATATTTCATAAAGACCGGATGATTGGAGAATTTCCTTAACCTTTGATGCCCAGTTCGTAGACGAATGATTTTCAACACTATACATTTGATCCTGTAATATAACATTTAAAATGCAATTATCTCGCTTGACTATATGAAGTTTTAAGAAATATTTAACCATTCTTACATGTCTTTCAATATATAATGGGAACCTGCCCAACTCTCCGTACAAAGCCAACGTATTGGTTGACTGTTTCACATTTAATACCCATTTACAAAACTTTTTGTGGACTCTTTCTACCACGTCCGAATTTATATAACCCCAGACTTCAGAACCATAGTTAAGGACTGATAATACGTATGCATCAAACAGATCAAACATTATATCTATTGGCACTTTAATATTACGGACTAGCGCCATCAAAGAGTGAAGTGATCTCAACCCCTTTCCAGCTAAAGTTTTTGTAGCTTGCATAAATGCACCGCCACTACTAAATACAATTCCTAAATAATTAAACGAGCTAACAATTTCCACTTCCTTATTGTCGTAAAACCATTTATCATTAATACCTAGTCTTCCACCCTTTCTGAACACCATTACCTTAGTCTTATCTATATTAACAGTGAGGTTCCATTTGCGACAGTATGATTGTAAACTATTTAGAAAATTCTGCAATCCTGCCTTAGTCTCTGATACAATAACCGCATCGTCGGCAAAAAGCAGCAAATAAATTGAAATATGGTCAATGTTAATTCCGACGTCAAGGTTTTCTTGTAAATGCATTTCAATATCATTAAGAAAGAGAGAAAAAACTATCGGCGAGGTTATCTCTCCTTGAAACAGGCCAATGTCACTATTAAAAAAATCTGATAATGTTCCCAAGTGTTTTACACATAGTTTCACTTCATTATACATTGATCTTACTAGGGACAAAACTTTACCATCAATTCCCAACTTAATAAATTTATACCAGAGTCGGTTTCTATCAATGCAATCGTAAGCTTTTTTATAATCAATAAAACAACAGTAAAGTTTTTTTTTCTTTCAAACTGCTTTTGAATCAATGAATGCAAAATAAAAACAGGATCCACATTGCTGTACTTATTTTTAAACCCAAATTGTGCATCTGTTAATATACTATTTTCCTCCGCCCACGCTTTTAATCTTTCATTCAATATAACAGTGAATAATTTTGAAAAACAGCTAGTAAGAGTTATCCCCCTATAATTATTTGGATCTGATTGATCACCCTTTTTATGGATTGGGATAATAACACCAGATGCCCAAGCCCTTGGAAATGACTTCATGTCCAATATATGATTAAAAAAAGAATTCAATGGCCCAATGATTAGTGGGACTGATACCTTAAAATACTCGTATAACACATTGTCAATAGAAGCAGCCTTGAGGTTACTAAAAAAAGTTCGAAATTCCTCGTTAGTGATATTATCGGACCCATTTACCATCTTCGATGGTTTAAATATTTTCCAAAATTCTCTTGGGGTCTTTCGTCTGAGATCATTCATTTTACGACAACGTGCATAGTTGAATATATTTTTAGACTTCCGACACTGATACTTGTAGTCTTTCTTCGCGTTATACAAAGATGCTCTATCAACATCAGAATGGTTAAGATTAAATTAACGCACTGCATTTTTATATATTTCATATTTATGTTAACACAAATCGTCAAACCATTCCTGTTTCCTATTCCCATCATGAAATCCGACATTTCTTTTTTTAGCTGTTTTACGAAAATACTTATTTCCGTGATCACATAAAAAGATTGTAAAAATCGATGTCAATCTATCAACATTCCCCTCCCCGCTGATCTCAGTATTTAGATCATGTATCAGGCTATCAATATTTTGTGTTATATCTCTCACAAAAGAAGCCGTGTATTTTGTATCAAATTTATAAAATGTGAATTCATTATTTCCATCGCTTGGATCCCGATGTATTGTCTTTATTTTAAATAAGAATGGCACAGGTGCATGGTTAGAGAACGTATTAAAATCTCCGACTGTAAAATTTGCAAGCAGATCAAAATTATCATGGTGTGTCAACAAATAATCAACTACACTGGCCCCGTTATAGGTCATACAGGTAAAATTCCCACGGTCTCCTGGCCATCGACCGTTAACTATACGCTGATTGGTTGCCTTGCACAGGTCAAGTAAGTATTCACCAAAGTGATTGGAAGTTAAATCTCGCGAGACGCGTGGCGTAGGTGTATCTATGGCGATAACGTCATTTACATTTATACAGAGGGTACCGTCCTAGTTCACCATATATTGCAGAGTTACTAGTGCTTATTTTTACACTTTTTAATGCTGAATAAATGTTATGTAAAAATAGGGAACACAAGACAATTGAAATAAAAATCAATACCCAGGAGTTATTCACACGAGTTTCGGGTCGGGGATCAATTGTCACTTAAAGAAGGCTTGAAATAGGCCTTGGGACATTACAATGATATTAAATAAAACATAATTGTTTTGTAGCGTTATCTAAATGAATGCCTCATTGTAATATTTTATGTTTAAGTCAAATGTATTAGACCTACATTAATGGAAACCATATCAATTTTTAGAATTAAAAACAAAAACGTGTGCAGAAATGACATTAACATCGTTTAAGGATTTTATTTTGAATTATGTCTATATTTATAAATATACCAAATGTCCTAAATATCTAAAATATAACATCAAATTCACTTTAGCAATTGAAAAAAAATCATACTAATAACTTGTTTATAATTCCACTCCAAACGTAATCGCAAATGCATTTGTAGCATGTGGTTGAGTATTGATTTATCGGATAAGACCATTAAACCCCGTTGATGTTTACAGAAGCCACGCGTCCAGTACATTTTTCAATAGAGGGTGCTTATCCATGTAGCGGATTCGGATCGTTGATTGGTCGGTCTTGTTATTTCGAATCCGCCTACCGTCTTGTGATGGGTATTTTACAAGCGGTCTATTTTAAGTCAGCTTGGTTTAAGCGTTAATTACTCAAATCTCTCGCATTGTTTATAATTAAAGAAGTTATAATGACACAAATTAATGGCCGGCTTTGTTAAAAAAAACTAATGGAAAGTTTGCAGTTTTTCAAGATTGTTTTGATGTCTTTGTTAATCAATAATTGACTCTGATTGTTTACTGACCGAACAAGCTTAGAAGTCTTATTCAAATAATTAATTGAAAAATGCACTGCAAGTTATATGATTAAAACAAACAACATACAATCAGTTTTATGTTCCATTTTTACATGTTTATCTGTTGCTATTTTATCACAAATGGTGTACCTCCAATAAAAAATACAAAAAAAAATCGTTATAGTGGATGTTTCTCCATTTATTTTAAGGATAGTGTTCAAGATAATATTACGATTATTGAAAGGCATATAAATTGTAAAACTAAACAGGAAATCGAAATATATAGCACTGATTATATACTTGCATTAAATTGCAATTTAAACGGCCGCATGGCGGATGAAATTGGCTTCATAAGTTTTGATAATAATATAGACAACGAGCAATTCGAACAAATGTTGACAAATGTTCCTACAAAATAAGTTAAGATAAATGTTCAGACAACCACGGAAAAACGTTACTAGTAAGGATAGTAAAATAAGCGACTTTACTTTCAATAAAACTAAAGCAAATAATCCGGTAGATTATTTTTTCATTAACTATCGATATTTCTCTCTTTTGAGCAACTTTGAAATACTTCCTTCCACACAATTCTATGACCACTCGGAAATAACAATATGTTTATAAGGTATTTGTTTACAAACAAGAATTCAATTACTTGATCAATTGGATATCCCCAGTATACACATTGCGTGTGATAACGATAAACGTAATTCATTCTTAAATTTACTACAGTCGCACAGTAACGATTAACCGCGTTCAATAATAATAATAATAACATAAAATGAGGGTGAAGAATTGCTAACATGGCAATAACAAAACAGTTTGGAAAAAAATGAAAACTCAGTACAAGAAAATTATACCCAGCTCAGAAGGCTTATCTATAGATGAGTTGTATAAGCATTTTAGAAACCTTTTGGTGCTGCGAAAAATTAAAACAACTAGAAATGTGTCCATAGGACACGGATGCCCCCACTTCGATTTTTTGTCACAGAAAATAAGCCATAATGATTATTCAGGATAATCTGAGGGCCCTAACTCCTAAATGATTAAAGCGATTTCCATGGCTATCGAACTTGATCAAGATATTATGGTCACAAACATGTGTTAAAAGTTTGGTGAGGATTGGACAAACAGTTTTCAAGAATTAGATCGGAAACAATCTTCGGGGCGTATTTTTCAAGTCTTTTTTTGCAAATAAAGGGCCGTAACTCCTAAATGACAAAAGCGATTTCCATGGCTATCGAACTTGATCAAGATATTATGGTCACAATCATGTATGTAAAGTTTGGTGAGGATGGGACACATACTTTTCAAGAATTAGATTGGAAACATATATTTTTGAAGTATTTTTGGCAAAAAAGGGCCGTAACTCCTAAATGACTAAAGCGATTTCCATGACTATCGAACTTGATCAAGATATTATGGTCACAAACATGTGTTTAAAGTTTGGTGAGGATTGGACAAACGGTTTTCAAGAATTAGATCGGAAACAATCTTCGGGAATTTTTGGCAAAAAAGGGCCGTAACTCCTAAATGACTAAAGCGATTTCCATGACTATCGAACTTGATCAAGATATTATGGTCACAAACATGTGTTTAAAGTTTGGTGAGGATTGGACAAACGGTTTTCAAGAATTAGATCGGAAACAATCTTCGGTACGTACGTACGTACGTACGTTCGTACGTACGTACGTACGGACAAGGGCAACCCTATATGCCGCCACTTTGTGGGGGCATAAAAAGTGCCTTTTAAGGCGTATGAGTTGCTAGATGGGATAATCTCGGAAACAGAACTTAAATTATTTATATCTTCTATAGCGAAAGAGCCCCGGCATCAATATGTTAATGGCGTTTTATTTTAAGAATTCATTTGAAATTAGTTCCGCCAAATTTGCTCAAATTGTAAAACATAATGTCAAATAACGCAGAATACCCGGAGTCATTAGGAGATGGTAATACTAACACCAATAAATAACATAACAGAACGCGTGGTAACGCGAGTGAATATAAAAATTATAGAGCCATAGCGTTAAGCAATATATTAAGTAAGGTGTAAAAATTGCAACCCAAACTTAAGTGCAATCGAAAGTGACAAAATGATAAATATGATAGGTTTTCATCTCGGCAGATCGGCCACTGATGCCAATGAATTCATATTCGATTACAGTCGAAACTCGATGTCTCGGTATCGCAAGGCTCGATATCCTCGTTGGCTCGAACACGATTTAAAGTGTTTGTTTTTTTCAATATGTTTATATAAAATTCGATCGGTTAGCTTGATATTTTGAGGTTAAATATTTCTCAACGCTGGATGTCATTTTGCGGTCTCTAGTAAACATTTAACATTTTGTTTTGTTTGTATTACTCGATGTCAGTTTTCACACCTTGATGTGTTTGCTTGGCTAAGCCGAGGCGCTGATCGATTAATTTTGCTTGATTGGTATTATAATCATTATCAGATTTAAATGGTTTAACAGTTTGAGAAAACATGCTATCACTTTAATTTCTGTCTTTAGCTGGTACGAATACAGACGTTAAAAGTATGTCAGTGTCAAGTTTAAGTTTTATTAGCATAAACATAAAACCTCAAGAACTGTCTAAATGATTGTGATTTGGTAAACTTTGTGAATAATTTTGACATAATATTTTGTAGCGAAACTTGGCAGAGTAAAAACGATAAATTTAATTTAAAAGGTTATGAAAGTGTGTGTGTACCTAGAATTGAAAGTATGTCTGTAAAACGCAAAAGTCAAAGAGGTCATGGGGGTATATGTCTATTTATAAAAGAAAATGTGTTAAAAGGTATTAATGTAGTAGAAAAAGATAGCAATGGTTACATATGGATAAAGATAGACAAAAACTATTTTAATCTAGACAATGATATGTGTATTTGTTTTGCGTATATTCCTCCAAACGATTCCATTTATTTCAAATCGCATGAGGTAGGTTTTTTTGAACAACTAGAAATTGGAATAAGAAAATATAGTAATATTGGTAAGATTTCAGTGATTGGTGATCTCAACGCTAGGACATCTTCTCGTGACGATTTTTCATACGATTCGGATACTTTTGAACGATATATTCATACTATAGATACTCAAATAGACGACAATAACATTTACGTACCTATTAGAACCAGTAAAGATAAGATATGTAACTCATCTGGGTTAAAATTACTTGATATATGTAAAAGTACGGATTTAAGAATTGTCAATGGTAGGCATGGGGACGATGGTGATATTGGGCGCTTTACTTTTATGGCATATACCGGGAAAAGTGTAATTGACTACGCTATTGCATCATGTGAATAATTTCCTTTGATTGAAAATTTTATAGTACATGACAATTTTTCCTGCTCTTCCCACGTGCCAATACAGATCAATTTTAAGGTTATGTTAAATCATCTTAATGAAAATACCAACCCTGTTTGCATGGATAAATTAGTATGGGATAATATGAAAGCTGAAAACTTTAAAGAAATATTGATAAATGAAGAAAACCATCGTAATGAAATTGTCTCCATTATTGTATCATCTAATGTTGATATAAATAATGGTATAAATACTTTTGCAGAGGTGCTGTATACAAGTGCATTTAGTGTATTTGGGGTTACAAAACGCATTGTAAACACAAATCTTAATACCCCTCGGAGAAAGTATGTACGTCCGTGGTATACGGATGAGTGCGAACAAGCTAGGCGTGATTTAAAGTATGCAAATAAACAATACCGTAGACTTAGGACAACTGAATGCATTAATTTGGTTATTGGTAAGCGTCGTTTGTTTCGACAGGCAAAGCGTCGCGCTAAATTTAAATATAACCGAAGTCAACGTGAAACGCTACATAATACAGCAACGAGTAATCCCAAGCAGTTCTGGGATCTTATTCGCAAATATAAAAATAAATATAAGAATAACAACAGCGATCTTTCTTCACAGGAATTTTATGAACATTTCAAAACTTTATTTTCTGATTCTGAATCTTTCACTGATAATGATGTCGAAAACGTTATAAATAATGACACATTTGGCGATCAAATAATAGATCAGCTTGACTGTGGTTTTAATGTCGATGATGTTATTAAGGCTATAAATAGTCTAAAGAGAGGAAAAAGTCCCGGTTGTGATCTGTTAACCCCCGATATATTTATTGAGGCAAAACATATTTTAGCACCGATAATGTGTTCACTTTTTAATCATATATACAATACGGATTCTTATCCTGAATCATGGACGAAAGGCATTTTGATACCTGTTCCTAAAAAAGGTGATAAAAATATAGTTGATAATTACAGAGGAATAATGCTTACTAGTATGTTCTCTAAAATATTTTCACTTATGTTAGATACTCGGCTAAGAAAATGGGCGGAAGATAACGATATACAAACACGATATCAATTTGGGTTTAGGCAAAATAAAAGTACAGTTGATTGCATTTTTTGTTTTACAATCAGTTATTAACAAAGTTATACAACATGAACGACGAAAGCTTTATTGCGCATTCGTCGACTTTAAAAAGGCGTTTGATCTAGTTTACAGAAACGGCATATGGTTTAAGCTCCTCAACAATAATGTGTCCTCAAAATTTGTTAAACTGTTACAATCTATGTATAAGTCTGTCAAAATATGTGTTCGTTCAAGTGGCAATTGCTCGGACTATTTTGAAAGTTATATGGGTGTTAAACAGGGGGAAACCTTATCGCCACTTCTGTTCATTATGTTTATTAATGATATGTCTACCCATTTATATGATGATGATGCTGATACTGTGTCACTTAACGAATTACAGATATTCCTTCTGTTGTTTGCAGATGACACTGTTTTGTTTTCATACTCTGCTTCTGGCCTACAAATACTCTTAAACAAGCTTCATGATTATTGCAAAAAATGGCATATCACTGTTAACACCAAGAAAACTGTAGCAATGATTTGCAAATTGGGAACTCGAGTTGAAAACATTGATATATTTTACAATAATAATAGGCTTACTTGTGTATCAAAATTTACATATCTAGGAATCACCCTATCTTCAAATGGCAAATTTTATCAGTCGCAAAAGGCTTTAGCCGACCAGGCATTAAAGGCTATTTATTCACTGAATTCACTTTTTGACGTTGTGTCATTGGGGATAAATGAAAAACATAAACTATTTGACAGCATGATCATGCCTATATTTAATTATGGAGCAGAAATATGGGGTGCCCATAAAGCCCCTGACATGGAAAGAATATATTTAAAATTTCTTAAACAGGTATTAAAGGTGAGAATTCAAACCACAAACGCTTCTGTTTATGGTGAGCTTGGGAGGTTTCCCTTAGAAATTGCACGTAAAGAGCGAACTCTAAAATATTGGTACAAAATTTTAACTAAGCATCACGGTTCTTTGGTACACGAAGTGTATTGGGATCAAGTGAATAATAATATTCGTGGCTCATGGGCATTAGAGGTAAAGCAATTGCTTAATAGTTTGGGTTTTAGCTATTTATGAACAATAATGACATTTCCATTCTTCAATTAAACAGTGTCATACAAAGATTACATGATCAGTATTGCCAACACTGGTTTTCTCTATTAGACATGTCATCCAAATAAAAGCTTATTGTAGTATAAAACGTAGGTTTGGTTACGAGAATTATCTTAATTGTATTAAAAACGACAAGCATCGTATTTCGCTAACAAGATTAAGATGCTCAGCTCACAAACTTGCAATCGAAGAAGGCCGTTTTAGAAATATAGAACAATCTGAACGTAAATGTATATTTTGTCAAATGAATGTTGTTGAAGATGAGTTTCACTTTGTGCTTGTATGTCCTTTTTACAGAGACTTACGGATTGAATGCTTACCTAGATATTTTTGTCATTGGCCCACAATGCAAAAATTTAAATTGTTAATGTCAGCTGAGCAGAATAGTACACAAATTAAACTTGCTAAATATGTATATCTTTCAACTTTAAGACGAGAAAGTATCATAAACCAATAAATGTTTATTTTATATTATTTCTTTTTTTTCTTATATTGCTATTATTGCTTGCTTTGAAACAATGGTTTTTGTTGTTGGGTTTTTTGTTGTTGTTGTTTTTCTTCTTTTTTCTTCTTAAGTCTGACCAGTGAACTAAAACAAATAATAATTATGCTCTGAACAGTGGCCTTACAACGATCACTTTTCATCACTAACATACCCGTTACTGTCAAAACATGCCTGACCGCATACGCGAGGGTGGTCAATTTATAGTTATTGTTCTGTAAAGGATTAAGGTACGCCAATGTTCAAGCAATTTCACGTTAATGATTACTTTTTTACGTGAATTATCAATATCCTAATAGTGTTATTAATCTGTGTATTATAATATCATGCTCTTCTCATGTATGTAAATAAATGTTACCGCCAGAAGTAAAGGCGATGAACTTGAATGTTTGTGCTAATAAACTATTGAATTGAATTGAATCATAAAAATGTCATTGACGTACAGTCATGTGTAACTATGCTCTGCTGGCGAGTTGGAATTTTCCCTATTTTTCGACGTAACAGTCGGTCTGAAACAAGGAGAACCTCTTACTCCTCTTTTATTTATATTGTTTATAAATGATATCTTTGAGAATTTAAATTTTCAAGCATTTACTACTAAGGATTTATAACTTTTATCAATGCATATGATTTTATTCGCTGATGATATTGTATTATTTACCACAGATCCAGCAAGTTTACAAGCCCAGATGAATGCTATTTACCATTATTCTGTTAAATGGGGTTTAAAAATCAATGTAAATAAAACTAAAATTTGTGTTTTTGAAAAACGGAAGCAAGCTAGAAATGTACAATTCTATATTAACAATGAATTGGTAAATATAGTAGATAACTTTACTTATTTAGGTGTTAACTTTCATTATACAGGCAATATGTCACATGCAGTAAAAATGCTAAATGATCAAGCTCTAAAGGCCTACCATAGTCTCTTGTCATTGTTTGACAAAGTTCATCTCGATGTTTAAACCAAATTGTCTTTGTTTGACGCTATGGTTGTTCCAATTTTACTGTACGGTTCAGAGGTATGGGGGGTATATAACATTAAGGAAGTTGACAAGCTACACATTAGATTTCTTAAGTATATTTTAGGTGTAAAGCAACAAACCCCTAACGCTGCTGTATATGGTGAGCTTGGCAGATTTCCTTTATCCATTTTATGCAAGGAACGATCTGTTAAATTTTGATTAAAAGTAAACAAAAATGTGAATTCACCAGTACATATGGTATATAATGATTTGAATGCTCATTTAAATAATTCTTCTTGGGCAAAGAGAATAAATTCCATTATTGATCATCTTGGTTTTATGGATATAAAACTAAACTTCGATGTAAACATAAATTATCTTCCTTTACTTAAATGTAGAATTCGTGATCAGTTTATTCAAGAATGGAATGCTTCTATAAATAGTATGCCAAAACTTTCATTATATTGTAAACTTAAAGAAAAAAAATCATTTGAAAATTATCTTGTACAAATTAAAAATGATAGGCTAAGAAAATATATGACGTGTTTTAGATTATCAGCACATAATCTTGAAATTGAAACTGGTAGATATATTGGTACTGCAAGAGTTGACAGAAAATGTAAATGTTGTTCTTCAAATATGATAGAAGACGAGTATCATTTTATGTTATGTTTTACACTATACACTAGATTGAGACAAACTTACTTAGGCAACACCTCCTGGCCTTCTATAAATATGTTAAAATCTGTTTTACTAAACAAATCAACTAGTACGTTACTTAATACTGTAAGACATATCACATTTGCAATGGAATTAAGAAAATCTACCCTGGAACCTGAACTGTTTCTAAAATTTAATGAAATAATTAAGTATTAACCAATTGGCTTATTATTATGGTTATTTTGTTGTTGTTTTTTGCTTTATGTTTCTGTGTCTTTTTTGTATTATGATATGTACTGTATTACTGAATCTTTGTGTGTTTCTATTTGTGTATATTATCACCATGACTATGTGTTTAATGGCAATAGGCATTTGTATGCCGATCTTTGCCAATAAACTTTGAATATTTGAATATTGCTATTATATATAATACAAGTTATCATTAACTTTTCCATTTACACAATTATAATTTAAGTTTGTAAATAACATGCCTGATGAAAATATAGGGGTCGAATATTGTTGAATACATGTATAAGAACAAATTTGACATAAATATCTCATTGATAAGAACGTGCACGAGGATTTCGTGTTTAACAAATCGTCCACTGTGTAAGTTTAATAGAATGATACATGCTATTATATGTTTGATTATATTAATATAGTTAAGAATGGGTTCACATACAACACTTATTTTCATAAGAACATACGTTTCTAGCTTTTTACTATTATTAACATCTTGAAACAAACCAAGTATGCATTGATCATAAACACGTTGGATTAACATCTCCTATTCAACTTTCGTAACATTTGCATTATGTCACATTTATGTATGTCCAAACTCATATATTGTGCGTTTTAATGGTAATGCCAGTACAGGTATAAATCTGATTGTGTTTTGATCAGGCGTCTTCAGATAAAATTATTGCCCTGAAGGTTTCTCCAAATGGAAGAATTAATACAACTGTCAAATGTTGAGCAATCTTGAGAGGACTCGGTACAACCTAAGCTATTTGCGCGTCTTCCTACTAACTTAGTATCAATATTAGTTGTTTATGTTTTCTATGGATGGGTTTATATACTTTTATTGCGTTAATAAATTAAAAAAAAAATCAAATTATTTCATATGATCAAATTTGTCATATTGTGAACTGTACGAGATGCACACGGTAATAATAGGTCTTTAGAAGATAACGTAGCAAACAACCAACGAGGTTAACAAGTATTTCTTAAACGTATAAATATACACATACAATACGTAATACCGCTTGGCTCAATATTCGCGAGGCTCGAAGTATTATGGCCAGACCCTGATATATCGAGACAACGGATTTCGATTGTATATGTATTTGAAAACGTCTTATTTGGTACGCGTCAAAGAAATTTAATTTGAAGTACCATGTTATTCATATTTGTTTGTTACAATAAACGATGCCTTATTTAAAAGTCCTAAGTAAAGAATGAATAAGGTGTAATATCTAGCAAATTAAAAAAGCAAAAATCAATTCTCCGTCCGAATCAAAACGCGTGTAGCCTCTTCATCAGAACGTTGGTTCAAAAACAAAACAAAACTCAAATATATTTATCAATTAACAACTGGGATAATAAAACATGTTACATAAAAATACGTTAGCAATAATATATTATTATTAAACGCGCATTGACTATTAGCGAGAAGAAGAAATGACCTTCTGATGAAAATTTTCAATGTCTCCCAAAGGTCGCAAAGATGTTACCCAAAGGTTGTATTTGTTAAAATACATTTGACATTATTAACAAGCATTTTTTGAGTATTTCCTTAATGTTGCTCTACATCTGTTAATGAAAATGTCATGCCAACGGGGTTCGACTGTATATATGATTAAAAACGTCTTATTTGGTACGCGGCTAAAAAAAAAATTCGAAGTTACATGTAATCCATTCAATTGGTATATAATTTCGAAACAAAATGTAAAGAACACATAACTTAGTTCACATGAGGTCTCTTCCCTAGTCTGTATCTAAAAGGTCGACAATTAGTTTGTTGAGGTAACTATGTGTTAAACTCATGACTAGTATGGTCCCTGTTATGTGCCTAGTAGTATTAGGTCGACAACAAGCAGGCGGTGATCTTCAAAGGTTCACCTCAAGCTTCATACGTTCATAACATGTGGCTATTGGGTGGACTACCAGCTGGCGGAGGTTACTATATGTGTAAACTAGGACGACAACCAGTAGGCGGCGGTCAAATTTATGCGATCAAATCAGGTCTGGTATGTCTTTATTTGTGCCGAACAGAGAGACTACCAGTAGGCTGATTCACTAAATGTGCACATGAGGGCGACAATTGGTACGTGCAAGCTATTATACGTTTACTCAGGCCCAGTATGTTCCAATGATAAAGATACTTGCGCATTAAGCCTGCTAATATTTGAGCTTGAATGATGACATTATTTATGCCCACTAGGGCACTAGGACATGCGGAGGTCACTGCATATTCACTTTAGGTCAAGTACGTCACAATAATGTGTCTATTAGTGCGATAACCAGTAGTTTGATGTTACTTTATGCCCAGTTCACGTCTAGTAACTCCCTATAATGAGTAAACTATGGCAACAATCAGAAGTATGAGGTCATTATATACTCTCCTCAGGCTCAGGGAATGTTTTTTCAGGTAAAGACTCGTACATGTTTTGTCCCAAGACTGAAATGTCCCTTTTATGATCCCAAAATTTCGACAACTAGTTGGCTGAGGTCTTCTGGTCTTCTATTCAGGGTGTAATGCCGCAATTATGTTCCTACTCGGGCGACAAGTAGTATGCTGCGGTTTAAGATATATCCCATCTCGGGAATCAACCAGTAGGGAGATAATTTTGTGTTCAGCATAGGCTGGTTGTTTATATGATTTTTTTATAATGTCTAAAATATATTATAAACAAATCCGATCTTTTGATAATATTGTTGCAACCTTTGAAAGACATGAACTGATGTTACCAGATGGTCAAGTCTTCTGTTTTCCGAAAGTAAGTTTTGTGTTCAAAACGAATATAGTTTTGCATACGAGTTTTTACATTTAATGTTATCGCATTTCTTATTTTTATTGTGTTTTATATTTTTGTCGTTGTAAATCCATGGTTCTAATGCTGTGTAAATGCATTTTTATATAACTGGACATAAAGGTATATCTGATATTTAACTTCCTAGACATGACATGAATATTTAACCTTTGCCTAAAAGTATTGTTAAGGTCTCACAAAATCTGTGGTCAGTAACAGTAGTACGTGTCATGCTATACTAAACCAAAGAAGTTATGTTGAAATGTTTTATGCAGAAGTATGTGTGCAGCTCGTATATCGCTTTTAGTGCTTACTAGTGCAACGAAATGTAGGCAAAAGTAACTATGTCCAGTTCGGTTCAGGGCGTGTATGTCGCTGTTTCGTGCCTTCAAGTGTGGCAGCCAATAGACAGAGATCGCTTTATGTTAAGTTCAGCTCCGATATGTCCCTGTTTTGTTCGTCCTAGGGAAATAACAAGTTGGCAAATGTCACTGTGTGTTTAGTTCAAACCAATAATGTCCCTAAAATATCCCTTCTATGGCAAGAGCGATAACCAGTAGCAGGAGGTCACTCTTGTTCCTCTTAGCGCTTTTGGGTGCTTATTAGTGCAAGAACCACAAGCAGGTCATAATGAACATTTCACGTCTATGTTGTTTCTATAATTTGCCTTATAGTCTCGAAATAGTCCGTCCCTATTATTTGCGTTCTATTGAAAAAACAGTAGGGGCGATCACTATCATGTCTATTCGGTCGCTATTTTGCGTCTACGAAGATGAAAACCGGTTGGCGAAAGTCTCAGCTTTTTGTTTTCTTTAATCGAAGTATTTTCCTATTTTGTGCCAGTTAGTGCAACAACCAGTAGGCGGAGGTCACTTATTTTAGACAGGACTAGTATGTCGTTTTCTTTCGCCTACTATGGCGACAAGCAGTAGGCGCAGTTCACTGTATAATTACAGTATGTCTAGTTTGTCCCTACAATGCAGCTGGTAGGATTACAACCAGTTGGCGGTGGTCACCATGTGTTCCGATATGGCCCAGTAGGTCCCTATTATGTGCCGACAAGAGAGATAAATAGTAGGCGATGTCAGTAGGCTGATATCTCTCTGTTTTTGGCTCATACTTAGTATGTCGCTATCATGAGCCTACCAGGGCCAAAACCAATAGCAAACGGATATCATTTGTTTAATAGGACAAAAACCAGTACGTGGAGGTCATAACTTGTTCACTTCATGACTGTTATATCCTTATATGTGTTATATGTGTTAACTTGTACGACAGCCGGAGGTCAATAAAATTAAGTTCATGTACGGTAGGTTCTTATTATGTGCTTACTTTGATGACAACCAGTTGACAGATGTCAATATATGTTACAGTTTGACTCAATTATGTGCATAATTGTGCCACGAGGAATGGCGGACGTCACAATAAATCCATTTTGAAACAAATTTGTCTCTATCAGGTGTCTGCCCATCAACCAATACCTGGATGTCAATGTATGTCGGCCTTAGACCAGTTGGTTCATATTAATTCTTATTGCATTTAACGCTAGCATGTGCGTAACAGGGTGATGCCCAGTAGGCGGAGGTCAATAAACAATCAGTTCACGAATATCATGTTCATATTTTGTGCGTACTAGGGTGAATTTGTATGCGGATGGGACTATATGAACAACTGAATTTGCTCTGTTTGTTCCTTTTATGAACCCACTAGGGCATAAAGTCATCGTGGATGTCACATTATGTTCAATTCAGGACAGGTACGTCTCATGCGTCTACTAGGGCATCGGCCAGTGGGTGCTAGTACTATTTTGTGGATACGCGGACCACAATTACTAGGTGGAGGTCACTATTTTGTAAGTTCAGGCAACTGTTCAGGCAAAAGGAAACTAGAGTGTCGACCCCCCATCAACTTTCAACATGGTATATGTGAAATTGTCGTGTGTGAAGCAGTAGAGCAACCGTGACCTTTCTAGAAAAAGATTTTAAATCGTCTACGGAATATTTAAACAAATCCGACCTTTGGGTTACATGGGTTTAACCTTTGGGAAACTTGTACTTGTTATCAGATGGTTAAATAGCATGTTGCCCAAAAGGTATTGTGTTTGATAAATAATTTGGCATATGGTTCATTACATTTTGTGTAATCCCATATATATAAATCATAATATAATATATTTTATGTAGATGCAATGTTCTGATGAAATGTGGACACACTAATGGTATTAAAGGATGGAGATGATAATCATGTTTTTACTGCCTAAAAATTAAATGAATATTAACCTCAGCCTAATAGGTTAGTAAAAGTGGTATTTGCCATGCTAGAATATATATCAAATAAGTAATGGTAATTAGAATTTTATCATAAGCTATGGTGCTACAAGAAATACATATTTATTTGGATAATTTGGAACGATTCCAAACGTATCACTTTTTTTGAGGCGTATTGTAATAATTATTAAGATTACTTTTTTGCTCATATAGGCATACTTTACAAGTCGGTGGCAAGATATCACTGTTTTTGCAGAAGTTGGTATCAACTTGCTGAGATCTTCACACATATATTGCTAGTTTCCAATTGACGCGTTTCTTTTGACCCAAATCGCATAGCAGTTAGATTTCTACACTTTTTCATAATCATTGACTTGTTTCCTCCTCGCCAGTATACTCGATAGTTTTTAATAACTTTATGACAATATATTTCCAATATTTTTATTTTTCACATGTACTATATATCCCCATTATCCTCATATTCTTGTATTTTTTTCAAACATAGTTCTTAAAACTCGAATGATATAGATCGCCTACAACACTTAATGTTTAATGGATGTTTACTATGTCCGTTTTATGAGCATTCTTTGCTGCCAGTCATGGCGTATATCCATTTATGTTCAGTTCAGTTCAGATTTGTACTAGCATGTCTCGGGTTTGTTTCTACTAGGGCAATAATCCGTAAGCCGATGTCAATATACACATTAAAGACCGTTAATCCTAAGTCGGGATAAGGATTAACGGTATGTCGAACAAATAATTTATAGACAAAACAGCATGCGCGATTTATTGGTGACATAAAACATAAAGTCTTGAAAATGTGCAACACCTTAACACCGTTATGAATGTTAGTTGAGTGATAGTTCAGTATATAATTATGTCAAAACAGTGTTTAATTAATAACAAATATCTTGTGATTATACTTATTTAAAATTTATGTAAATACAAATTAAAGCACATGCATGCATTCATAATGTAAATCAAGTCCCTGTAAAAATATAACAAAGACATATAAATCCTGAAATGAACATAAAGCGGTCTTTGCTTTCTTGTTACCGTCCTAGAATGCACTTAAACGCGACACTGAAGTCCTGAACAAGAAATAGTGGCCTTCGCCTACTGGTTGTCGCACAAGTAGACATAATAGGCAGGAATATTTTGCATACATAAAAAATAAATATTTACCGCTCCCCAACTTTGAACATCACATAAATAGCCTAAGGTCATATCTCGTATGTTCCTAGTATGTGCCTATTGGGCAATGACACTTTGTGTGCAGCTGAGTACCAGTTTGTCCCCATATTTTGACTACTTTGCCGCGTTGTCATGGCAAAGTACATTAAATGTACTGTTCGGGACATTATTTTCCCTATTAGGTATATATTATGGCATCAACCAGAAACCGGAGTGACTTTATGCACAACTTGGGACTTGATTTGACCTGTTAGGTGCCAACTTGGACCACAAACTGTAGGATGAGGTCATATTCTTGTCACATAACATTATAAATAATATCGACTGTACGCTTTAGGCTGTCGTGTATTGTTATACACGAGTATTTTTATCACTATATAATAAACATTCTAACAAAAAAATGAATAAATTGCATGTTTGAAATTGAAGTAGTTGCCCTTTCCCCGCGTTGAACCTGACACTTGCGACATTTATTCCTCATAACATATGAAGAGCAACAGTGACCTTTCAAGAAAATGACTTTATATAGTGTCCGAAATGTTTAACACAATCCGACCTTTGGGTAACATCGCTGCGACCTTTGGGAGACATGTAATTATTTTACCAGATTAAAAAAATTTCTTTTGCCCGAAATTTACTGTGTTTAAAAAGAATACAGTTCTGCATACGGGTTTTTATATTTACTGTTATCGCATTTGTTATTATTAAAGGACATAGAGGTAAATTGCCTTTTTAATTGCATACCCATGACATTAATATTTTACCTCTGTCTAAAAGTAAAGTATTATTTAGGATCAGAAAATGCATTGTCAGTAACAGTAGAATGTACCATGCTATAATATGCCAATGAAGTTATGTTCATTTAACCTCTACCATCCGTTATAATGCTATTATATTTACATAATTAAGTGTATAACTAGAAGCGAATTCAATTATCTCACTCGTCATTGAAGCGCAGTATCGATTACTAACTTTTATCGCTGAAATAAACAAAACATACTAGTCGGTTGCATAATATCACGTTCATCGCAGAATCCCATCTCCGAGGGGATCTATCACAGGATAGAAAATAGAAAAATCAGGACAATACGAACATAGTATAACCTTATAGCAACATTTAGAGTTTGAGGTTACCGGGCTTCTGCATTTAATGTAAATTAATACCGTGAGATTACAGCTGTAACACAATATTCCTGACACTATTGCTACTTTTTGTCCAAGGATTAAAAAGTTAATTGATAATGATGATCGGTGAAAAGCGGATTTCATGAAACAATGTGTTTCTTTATGGTATAATAAGTTTATAAACATAGATTTTGTGACGTCACGACATCTTAGTGATATGCGATTTCTGTTCATTAATGCAGTTTGAACGATCGGAGGCGCGAATACATACATATATACAGCATAAATGAACAACAATTTAAATCATTCTTTAAACAACATTAAAACCGAAATAACGTTAATATATTTTGTTTCAAGAAACAATCTTAAATATAAATGTGATTAAAGGCATCTCATGCCTGGTTAAAAGGGTATCATGTGGAGTGACAACAGGCCACTATGTGAGGCTTAGGTCCGATTTGACCCTTATATGTGCTTATTTTGACGACAACCAGTCGGCAAATGTCACCTGATGCTCCTTACATGACTTATTTATCGCTTAAGTATGTATATCAGAGCGACCAAATGTAGGATGAGGTCAATATAGTTTCAGTTCATGCCTGGTATGTTCATAGTGTGTGCTTACTAAGGCGATGACACGTAATGTACAATTGCGTATCAGTGTAGCCCCCTTATGCCTACTAGCCCGCCATGGCATGCCAATAGACACTATATGTTTAATTCAGAACAAGCATGTCTATATCATAATTTTTAATACCATAATGCGGATGTCACTTGAAGTTCAGGACTAGTGTGTCCCTATTATGGGTACTTGTACCACAAACAGTTGGATGAGGTCACTATGTTGTCCCTTTAGATAAAATCGAGTTACCGAGTAAGGCTATTATGTATTAGTATACAATGTGAATTCTATAACTTAATAATGAACATTCTAACACGAAAGGAATATATCACATGTACAAAGTCGCCCTTCCCTTCTACTCCCACCCCAACAAGCACTTTGAGCATGACTTACGCGACATTTTTGGTCAGTAATATGTGCAGAACAACAATAATCTTTCTAGAAAATGCTTTAAAAAAAGTGTCCGAAATGGTTTGGCAATCCGACCTTAGGGTTACATCGTTGCAACATTTTGAAGACAAAAAAGTATGTTACCAGACGGTTTAATCGATTGTAATCCAAACGGTATTATATTTAATAATGTTTTTCCAAATGTTTGATTTTGAATTTCATGTTTTCTAATTTATTATTTTTGTAGATCCAATGTTCTGATGAGTGTAAACACAATTTTTATATAAAAGGACATAGATGCATATTTACTTTTTTGCTACATAGAAATGACATAAACATTTTACCTAGGCCTCAAGGACAAGTATTATTTAGGGATTAAAAAAATTATGGTCAGTAAGAGTAGTATGTGTCATGCTAGAATATGGCATACATGAACTATTTTCAGTAAAATGTTATTATCAATAATGGTGCCACAACACATACTTATGCTTATAATTTTAAACGTTTCTAAATGTCTCTCTCGTCTTTTAAGCGCGCTGTAGACTTAAGATTAATGTTTCCGCTTAAGAGGCAAAACATACTAGTCAGTTGCATAATATCACGGTCATCGCCGAATCTCATATTTGGCGGGTTCGTCTGAGAGTTCAATAGTGATTTGATAATAACGATGATCGTAGAATAGCGGATTTGAAGAACTGTTGCTTTTGAATGGTCTAATTAATACAGATAGGTTTTATTACGCAACAATTTCTTAGTGATAATGTATGTACCTTTTTTTCTGTCGGTTTATGCAGTTTGAAAAATCGGGCGCGCGCCTACATGCGAACCTACATACCGTATGAACGCACAGCAATAGTTCGTTTACCTAAAAGTGACACACTCATTCAAATTCAGTCCATACACATGTATAACAAAGATGAATATTGAGAGAATAATATTTAACAACTCACTAATTAATGCATTTACGGAAAATATTAATGACTGATAACAGGATTGTAACCGTATATCCAAAGGCTTGAAAACGCATACATATTGAATGACTGGTACCTCAGCGTTTGTGTTATGTTAAATAATGATATTGAAAAAGATCACTGAGTGGGTTAAAGTTTGTAAGTGCTTCCACCCGAACTGTATCTTAACCAAGTATAAAGGATCACCATAAAGCCCTTAGCGCATAAACACAGATGTTCGTCAAATATCTAGGACACACTTGCAGGTTAAATATCAAAACTAACACTGTTGTTAGAACTTATTTAGACTGAAGCTAGTCCGGGATGAACAATGCATTCTATGAGTTTCAACAAAACGTGAGTACATCCATCCATCCTGACCGACCATTGTCCTGGCTGTATTTTGATAATTCATAATAGGAAGGTTCATCATTATGAGGGGACGTGGTGCACACATCAGCCAGGTCCTAAGGTAACACTCAGAGGTCAACAGTTGAATAGTACTGTTGATACATTCATTAACTAAGTACATAACAAATTAAGAGGTTCGATTTTTTTGCTTTTCAAAGTTGTTCGTAACCAAATGATATATTATTATAAACATAAAGGTTTTCGTCTAGGACTGGAATTTTCCTCTGATGTGCCTATTAGGGCGACAACCAGTGGGCGGAAGCAGTAAATGTTCAGCTCGGACTGAAATTTCCCTCTCATGTGCCTATTAGGACAATAACCAGTAGGCGGAGATAGCTATAAATTCAGCTAAGGACTAGCAATCCTAGCTTATACGTTTACTAGGGCGACAAATTATGCAACATCCTTATCTGTTCACTTCATATAACATTACAAAAATGCAAATTGCATGTTTGAACCTGACACATGCGACATTTGTTACCCGTAGCATATGTCGAGCAAAAAAAGGATTTAATATAGTGTCCGAAACGTTTAACACAATCCGACCTTTGGGTAACATCGCAACAACCTTTGGGAGACATGAAATTATTTTACCAGATGACAAAATTTACTGTGTTTGAAAAGAATACAGTTCTGCATACGGGTTTTTATATTTACTGTTATCGCATTTGTTATTATTAAAGGACATAGAAGTAAATTGCCTGTTTAATTGCCTACGCATGACATGAATATTTTACCTCTGCCTAAAAGTAAAGTTTTGTTTAGGATCAGAAAATTTTACCGAAAAGTCACTGTGTTAAAAAAAGAATATAGTTTTGCATAGAGGTTTTTACATTCAATGTTATTGCATTTTTTTTTTTTTTTTTTTTTTTTGCTTTTTATTTACTTTTGGTTGTTTTTGTTTTTGTGGGTTCATTATTTCTCTGAGGTGTAAAGACATTTTAATATAAAAGGACATAGAAGTAAATTGCCTTTTTAATTGCCTACGCATGACATTTATATTTTATCTCTGCCTAACAGTAAAGTTTAGGGATCGAAAAATATATTGTCAGTAAGAGTAGTATGTGCCATGTTAGAATATGGCATAGATGAATTATTTTCAGTAAAATGTTATCATCAGTAATTGTGCTATAACATATATATATATATGTTTATAATTTATAATGTTTCTAAATGTCTCTTTTATCTTTTAAGCACGCTGTAGATATTAGATTACTGTATTCGGTTAATAGGCAAAACATACCAGTCAGTTGCATACTATCACGGTCATCGCAGTATCTAATATTTGGCGGGATTTGTCCGAGGGTTCAATAGTGATTTGATAATTATGATGACCGTAGAAAAGCGGATTTTAAGAAAAACTGTTGTTTCGGAATGGTCTATTCTGTTCTGTTAATAAAGATTGATTTTATTAAGCCACGATTTCGTAGTGATAATGTATGTACCTTTTTCTGTCTGTTTATGAAGTTTGAACGATCGGAATCCCGCATAAGTACGAGCCTACAAGCGGTATGAACGCACAGCAATGATTTGTACGTCAAATGTCAAGGACACAATACAAGTTAAATATCAAAATGAATACTGTTGATAGAACTTATTTTGACTAAACTTAGTCCGGGTTGAAACTTTACCATATATACAAGGATTTTCAACAAAACGTAAGTACATCAATCGGTCCTGAGAAAACATTGTCCTGGCTGTATTGATCATACATAGTAGGATTTTCAAAACGGTTTCACAATTATAAGGCGACATAGCACAGACATCAGCCAGGCCTGAAGGTAACACTGAGAGGTCAACATTTGAAACAGTACTATTGAAACATTAATTAATTGAGTACACAATAATTTGAGATGTTCGAGTTTTTTAAATTTTCCAAGTTGATCGTTACCAAATAATATATCATACTAAATATAAATAGTTTTCGTCTTACTGTTGAACTCCATGTAAGTCTGTGTTGCAATAACATGGAAAATATTCTGACTGTGTCTGAAGCTTATTTAGCGGGCTTGACATGTCGCCACTTGGCGTCTATTATTGCCGTTGTTGAGTTTATAAAGGTCTCCCATCACTCTATAGAGGCTACGTTATTGCTTGACTTTGTCACAGCCCAAAGTGTGACTGAAACATATTTCTGAGGCCAAGGGGGTGGGTTAATCCCATTTGTTTGTGGGAAATTTGCCAAATGAGTAACCGCGGACTCTACGATGAATGAAATATGTGGTCCCACAGCCCTGAATGTTGGATATGTTTTTTTTTCATTGGTCTTGACTTGTTGTAATTTAGAAATTGGATAGCATGCGTGTCTTAAAAATCTAAAAGCTAGAGTACGCTAACTTTGATATTTTGAAAGGATGAGTAAGACTCGCGGACAGTTCATTGGCAAGAGAGTGTTCTGAGATCAGGACGTTTCGTCCAGTGTGCATACATATATAACAATGTAAACTGACCTATTTGTTGTTGAATTCCCAGTTGCCTCACTACTATCTGAATTCTAAATCATCTTCAATACCAAAGAATATGTTGACATTTTGTATTGATTTATTTTTCTAGTTTTTTTTTTTTTCAAATGTTTATCTACATATTTATTTTGTTTTTGTTTGTTTTTTGTTTGTTTTTGTTTTTCAAACGGCCCGCGTTCGATTGTTTCCAATTAAGTATTCAAGTACGAGGTAATTATTACCCATACTGGACTATCTAGACATAAACATGTCGCCCCTAGTTCAGTGTATGCTCTTTTTCACTGGATATAATTTATTTTCTATATTTGAATAGTTTTTATTGAATGAATTAGGCGTGGGTCAAAAACCTACAATGTACTTGGACCCGAAGCTCACCATCAACTTGCATAGCATATACCATGTATCATTCTGGACTTCTATTAGTACAATGGTTGTGTACAAGCTTTAAATAAGAAGAATTGAAAAATTGTTTATAATATATACATTTTTTCCGATATTTTTTTTCTTGATGCGTTTGTTCATTTGACGTTATGTTTTTGTGGTGACATGTATTTAATTGTTTATGGTTAGACCGATTTGTGAAATCATACTCTGAAATACCTCATCCTATTATGTAAAAACGAAAACAGAAAATAATTATTTTTTGTCACCACAACGTGGATAATAGATCATCAAAATAATTGTAATAATAAGTGTTTGTTTACCGGGCTCGGTAGTGTTAAAAGCTGATTAATATATCGTTCTTTATGCCATGCATAAGTCCATAAAGTCCTTTACGTTTTATTCCATAATTTCAAACAGTAAATATATATGAAACACTGAATATTCTATAAGTTGTTCGAATTAAAAAAAATGGCATCTAGTACACTATATGAATTTATTATAGACTTAAGGACAATATACCTGCCAATGAATGAAACGGTTGTGTCTTAAATACAGAATCCTTCACGTTCTTACGTCAAGTTATGCGAAATCAAAGATTGAAGTAAATACATAAAAGTTGATGATATGCTTGTCACAAGATTTTCAGGACATTCGTACTTAAGGACCTATGCAAATTTATATGTCGCAAAAGTGCAAATTGTTTTAAATTTTCAACCGATAATCTCTGCTCAGTGAAAGTCGTCTGGTTAAGAACTTAAAAAGATTATGAATACAATTCAAACAAATGTTAATATTTCGTAAAATTATGTTAGTGTTATTGTTCTGTTCTTCCTTCTATTTTGTTGCAGGAAATATGGCCTTTGTAAGCTTCATGTAAATAACGATATGATCTTAAGCGATCCTTCCTGAAGAAGTAATAAAAATCAATGTATAGTGTATGTCGCTTAAACGTATTTCATATGAAAGCTCTTTTCCATGTAAATTAAATAAGGATTTCGTTTAAACCTTGATAATTATAAAACAAACGTTTTTATTTCCGACTCAGTTATTTATTCAACGGATTGATTTAGATATATCATTGGTGTATGAGGTAAAAGTCATGTTAAGAAACACGAATAAACCTTACATAAACACAACTGTGCATTTACTGCTAGGACGTGTTTGCAAAGTGTTTGTTATGTGTTAATTAGTCTTTAAAACATGCAGTAAATGCCTTTCAATAACATAACAGTGATACACCTCTTCGTCAGTCAAAATAAAACAAAATCTTATGTCAAATAGTCAATAGGTTTGTCAAGCATTATGTTCTGTGTGTACCGAGGACTTTTCTAAACTTAAATCTTTTTCCGTTACAGGGATTTCAATAAAAAAGTCGAATCAATTTCAATGTAGGCCTCATTATATTGTATAAAATTCCGCTCCTGTGACCTCATTCTTTTCTGTTTTTTTATACTTCAACGGTTGTCTCGACTTCTATGGTGTAACCATAACCTGGGTTTAAGTGAAAACGTCAACCCCCATTTATTTGGTGTTCAAAAGTCGCCAGCGGATTTATGTGGGCCCTTGTTATTCGAATACAAAACAAAATAACCAATTTTAAAGGTTTTACTGACTAAGAATTGTTTCAGGAACAATATAATCCCACAAATTAGTAAAAAGAGTTGAAACTGAACTAGGTGTCGTGCAACCAATGAACACATTCTTAATATCTGAACAATTAATATTTGCAGTCGGACTCCTCTGGGAGAGACATCGTGAAACGAATGAGTATGTCTGGAAAACTGAAGTTCGATTTGTAATTGAAATAATTTCTATAAATTGATGGGAAAACTATATAAGATCCAATTTTGAATAAATTAAATTGTTCCTAGATTCATTTTGATACATATTTAAATGAATCTTTGAATCTTAAACGTTCAAAATATCTTATATTTGTTATACATCGTCTACCCCCCATTTACATGTGTTATGCCAATGTTTAAAATACAATTCAACTTAATTAATGTCTGGAGCCGTATAATAATAAAGTATGTAAACCCCTTCTAAGGGGCGTAGGTTAGAAATGGGAAAGAGGGGCAACCTATCACCTTTATTAACCACAAAGTGATCGACACAAGGAAGAAGTTGTTCGACCGCATACACGATGGATTCAAGAAAAAAAACGGTTAGTGGCAATATCAATTTGATATTCAATCTAGGGAATGTTCGTGTATCGCTTTGTTTAAATGGGGTATAGATACGCGGAAAGATGATGCACAGACAGTCTTGGCCTCGCGTCAGGACCTACCGTCTGAGGCGAGTGTTGTACCTTCTTATCTTATATTGTGCATTTTCTCGCCTGCTGTAACCGCTTTTATACCGTATCAAATATTCAACAATAATTGTCAAGTGCACCTTTAAATCTTTTTTGGAGAGATTAACTGCTCTACATTCATTAAAACAAATAATTTTTCTTAGTGTAATTTTACTGTATGGTTTCTGGTGGTTCTCTAGTGAAATAATACGTTACTTATTTGTTTTGCAGTCATTATTTTCTTGGAAAAAAAGCCTCACATAATTATTTCGATTGGTTTAACAATCAAACAGATACGAGTGAAACTTACGTATATTCCTAGCATTTCAGTTTTTTTTTCAAATTGAAAACATAATAAATTAACAATGTATATAGATTTCACTCTTTTTTAAATTCTGAAATGATTTTGAAAAACGCACGTGCACTAGGTGTTTTAAGGAATGCCATAACGGTATATATTAGCAAAGAGTGGTTTCTATTTGTTATTTAAAGTATAGGAACAGTGGGTTTGCAACGACAAGTCTGTTTAAGTCTGAGAAAAAAAGTATGCAATCGCAGACAACATTACACCAGAGACATATTTAAAATCCAATCGCCAGTTCTTCCTCCAAGTATAGGGCCGTCGATGTCTGACCCTCCATCAGACAATCGTTTTGGCATTGGCATAACAGGATGTGGACATCATACACAACAATTTCAACTTTTCGTATTAAACTATTACTTAAATGAGTCATTCATGCTGCATTTTGCATATAGTCATAATAACTTGTAATTTTTATACCCGTTTTATAATTAATGATGTTCTTCCAGCTCACGAAAATGAAATAGGCTAGCTGCTAACTACGCGTTTGGATACCAGGGCACGTTTTTGGCATACATTATCCCGCCGGAGGATTTATTCCGACAACCATCGCATTGCTCATCGGTATCGCCATATATCGGGAGAAAATACCGAAATACACGGTTAATAGCTTGTCAACGTTTTCCGGGTGGTTCCGTGGTCTTGTGTCACACAAGTCAATCCAGAGACAGCAGTTTCTATTCCCAACCGCAACACTAATATACTAATCATCTTCCGGGATGGACGTTAATCGGGGTCCCGTGTGACAGTGCTATATTTTGCGGCACGTCAAAGAATTGGATTGGCTCAAACCAGGGTTTTATTGTGTCTGTGCACCATTCTCGAATTATTTTTAATAACTAACACTCTTACCAGAGCACTCGTCGAATGGGCAAGGCCCGAGTGCGAGTTTAAAGAAGCTTACACACCAACTGGTGGTTGAAGCAATTCAGCAACCCAGTCATAATTGCAAACAATGCTGCTTTTTTACAAGAGTAATGCAATGATGAAAACGGCAATAGAGCATGTCATTGGACAAACAACATGTATGTGGTTTATTAATAATGTCATAGATTTTGTTGTTATTGTTTATTAAGGTTCATAAATCTTCGTCTTAGTGTGAGAGTAAGATCACAACCCAGCCCGACTTTAAATTAAAATTAGCTTCAAATATTGTTATGAACACAGCAAATAAAATGCAAGAAATAATACTTTGACAATATATTGAAAGGATTGAGGAGATGGCTACATAAATCATGGTTACCGAACTGGCATCTTAACGTTGTCAGTAGGACTAAAACATTCGAACAGGGTCTGCCGCGAGACATTCAGACCACTCTACCGACTGAGTTAAGTAGTCAAATTACATTATATATAATATTGAACCTTTCGGCGACATATACAGTACAACATTTGGGGTACTTCTCCCAAAGGTTGTACTTTTTCATGAACATCCGGCGCTTTACCTTTAGGCGACAGTCAAAAATTGTATATTCTCGATGGCTAGTATTTTGGGAAAAAACATCATTAATTATGCTTTACTACATTTATTTATGCATATTTTATGAAGGAATATGCAACGGATATATTATTATAGGATATATAGCATGTAATGATAATGTCTTCCAAAGGTTGTTCAAATAGGCAAAATGTCCCAAAGGTTGAATTTGTATATATATATATATATATATATATATATATATATTTAATAATTGAAATGAAAGAAGTCGATCATTTTCATGTACTAAATCGTTAAAAGGTTTTAGTATGTACGGAAATAAATATAGAGAAATAAATTACTTGACATGACACAGCCGTACACAGCCATTTATTATTTTGTACAAGTACATGCTGAGCCAATAGTTCAGAACTTCAGAATCTTTACTGCTCTAGAAGTTTAATGGAAACACTTGTGATCTGCAGTATTTCTTAACAATCAAAGTCACTGTTATCTTAACATTCCAATGACAGGATGATGAGGATTTAAAACCAGTGTTTCCATGTCTAATATGTTGTTTAAATAATTCAGCGTATACTTTGTTGCAACCCTTTTAAAGGGACTGTCTCACAGATAATAAAATAGCGGAAAAAAATAAAATTGTCGAATAATGACATACACTTGGCATCGATGTGTACAATGCATTGAAACTTACTAATTGAAGTACCACATAGTTTACAACTTATTTAAGTTTAGCAGTTATATTGTATTTTACCATTAAAAAAAGATTACTGGGTATGTCTACCAGGTAGAATTCATTCCTTATGTGTGATTGGCTAGTTGGTGTTTTCACGTGATACTACCGAGATAGCTTTATAATTTAATTATGTATCCCATAGTCATGGTAGCTCAGTAAGGAAGACGCCGAATTTCAATTTTGGCGACGCGGGTTCGAACCCAGTCTCGGACACAATCTTTTTTTTACATTTTGGTACTTTTTTACAATTATGACATCAAAGCGTAACAAATTCTATTAGATTAATGTCCTGAGATTCGTTACAGAAAAAAACTTTTTGGTGCAAATCTGTGACACAGAATTTGCTTAATGAAACCCCCTCTGTCCCCCTCTACTTAAACACTGTTTACACTCCGTACCTCTTATACCATCCAAAATGTTACCTCTGTGTACCCTCCGTTGATACGTATGTACGGTACTAGTCAATAGTTTGCCCGCCATTATAATGTTTGTCGTTAGATGCGAACTGGGGATTGCAAATTTCTTTATATAAAGCATTAAATGTAAATTTTTGGCAATATCTGTCTCTAAATATATAAAGCTATTGTTTTTGTTGAGCAGGTGTTATTCGCCTATTGTTTGTTTTATTTTCGGCAATTTTAATTCGAACCTGCGCTAGACGGACCCACTTCAATTGCAAATCAGCGCCAAGGATTCAAACCTATTGTCTACTAGCCGGCGTTAATAAATCTCAATTGACATGCAGAATAGATCCCTGCATGGAATTCAGTTACATATACTTTTTAATGAGTTTTAAATAACCATGATTGTTTCGAATGAACCTGACAATGCCTAGCTGAACATGAGCCAAAGGAGCGTTAAGCGAAGAATGTTCAACATTACACTATTCGCTAAAGTTCCCTCAGTCGAATTTTCGAGCTCTATTTTCGGCTACTCAGGACAAAAGCTCCAGCGATCTAAATAGCTCATATTGTAGGGCTCGTGGCCTAGTTCATCCCCCCACTTTTCGTTATGGTCCCCTTAGTCGAAATTTCTGGTCAGTTCGTACCCAAAATGGCTTTTACAGCAGCAAATTTCGATTTTCGAGCTCTATTTTCGGCTACTCAGGACAAAAGCTCCAGCGATCTAAATAGCTCATATTGTAGGGCTCGTGGCCTAGTTCATCCCCCCACTTTTCGTTATGGTCCCCTTAGTCGAAATTTCTGGTCAGTTCGTACCCAAAATGGCTTTTACAGCAGCAAATTTCGATTTTCGAGCTCTATTTTCGGCTACTCAGGACAAAAGCTCCAGCGATCTAAATAGCTCATATTGTAGGGCTCGTGGCCTAGTTCATCCCCCCACTTTTCGTTATGGTCCCCTTAGTCGAAATTTCTGGTCAGTTCGTACCCAAAATGGCTTTTACAGCAGCAAATTTCGATTTTCGAGCTCTATTTTCGGCTACTCAGGACAAAAGCTCCAGCGATCTAAATAGCTCATATTGTAGGGCTCGTGGCCTAGTTCATCCCCCCACTTTTCGTTATGGTCCCCTTAGTCGAAATTTCTGGTCAGTTCGTACCCAAAATGGCTTTTACAGCAGCAAATTTCGATTTTCGAGCTCTATTTTCGGCTACTCAGGACAAAAGCTCCAGCGATCTAAATAGCTCATATTGTAGGGCTCGTGGCCTAGTTCATCCCCCCACTTTTCGTTATGGTCCCCTTAGTCGAAATTTCTGGTCAGTTCGTACCCAAAATGGCTTTTACAGCAGCAAATTTCGATTTTCGAGCTCTATTTTCGGCTACTCAGGACAAAAGCTCCAGCGATCTAAATAGCTCATATTGTAGGGCTCGTGGCCTAGTTCATCCCCCCACTTTTCGTTATGGTCCCCTTAGTCGAAATTTCTGGTCAGTTCGTACCCAAAATGGCTTTTACAGCAGCAAATTTCGATTTTCGAGCTCTATTTTCGGCTACTCAGGACAAAAGCTCCAGCGATCTAAATAGCTCATATTGTAGGGCTCGTGGCCTAGTTCATCCCCCCACTTTTCGTTATGGTCCCCTTAGTCGAAATTTCTGGTCAGTTCGTACCCAAAATGGCTTTTACAGCAGCAAATTTCGATTTTCGAGCTCTATTTTCGGCTACTCAGGACAAAAGCTCCAGCGATCTAAATAGCTCATATTGTAGGGCTCGTGGCCTAGTTCATCCCCCCACTTTTCGTTATGGTCCCCTTAGTCGAAATTTCTGGTCAGTTCGTACCCAAAATGGCTTTTACAGCAGCAAATTTCGATTTTCGAATGCAAGCGATGGAGTGCCTACAAAAGTTGAAGACCTTGTGTGAAACAAGGTGGATTAGCAGGGCAGATGCGCTTCGTACATTCAAGAATGCCTGTCGCGTTGTCTTTCATGCCCTTTATCAGAAAGCTGTGACCTTAGCTGACGAGTTCCAGGTACATATTACCTGTATTTGCATGTTGATTTCATGTGGTTGCCGATAAATATATGTATTGATCAATTGGTGCATATAGCAAAGCGTCTTAACGCAATAATTAACAATGCAACGGAACACAAATGATAAAAGCGTATTTGTAACAGTTCAAAATGCATCGTGTATTTGCCAGACTGCAGACTGATAATTTAAACAAGAGATGTTTGTCAAACATTATGCCCCCCCTGAGCGCCATGTTGTCAGGATTATATGGACAATTGAATGAAATATTCATGGACCGAAATGACAGCTGATTTGTCGCTAACATTGTATGCCGTTGAGGCAGTTTTAAGATTATGACCATTCAAAGTTTGAGGATAGAGTGTGTTATGACCATGACCTTTCACTCTATGACCTCAAAATCCATAGTAGTAGCTGGTCACCAAAAATCTAAATGTTAAGTTTGAGGGCCATGGGTGCAGGCATTGAAAAGTTATCACACAGACAAGCATTTTTCGTTCAAGGTCACTGTAACCTTGACCTTTGATCCAATGACCCCTTAAATCATAAGGGGTCATCTACAGGTCAGACACAACTCCAAGTCAAGTTTGAGGGCCATGGGTGCAGGCATTGTCCAATTATCACTTGAAACATTTTCGCATTCATGGTCACTGTGAACCTGACCTTTGACCCAATGACTCCTAAAATCAAAAAGGGTCATCTCCTGGTCAGGCCCAACTTACATGTCAAGTTTGATGATCATAGATTCAGGCATTGTTGAGATATCACTGGGAGAAGATTTGTTAACTTTTTTGCGTTAAAGGTTACTGTGACCTTGACCTTGGCCTGATGACCCCCAAAGTCAAGAGGGGTCATCTACTGGTCAGGCCCAACCTTCATGTCAAGTTTGATGACCATAGGTCCAGGAATTGTCGAGTTTGCTTTCAAGGTCACTGTGACCTTGACCTCTGACCCCTTAAATCAATAGGGGTAATCAACTGGTCAGGCCCAACCTCCAAGTCAACTTTGAGGGCCATGGGCGCAGGCATTGTTGAGTTATCACTCGGGCAACCTTTTATCGTTCAATGTCACTGTTACCTTGACCTTTGGCCCAATGACCCCGAAAATCAATATGGGCCATCTACTGGTTAGGCCCAACCTCCAATTCAAGTTTGATGGCCGTGGGTGCAGGCATTGTCGCGTTATCACTCAGACGACCTTTTACCATTCAAAACAATAGGGATCATCTACTGGTCAGGCCCAACCTCCAAGTCAAGTTTGAGGGTCATAGGTGCAGGCATTGTCGAGTAATGACACGGACAACCTTTTACCATTCAAGGTCACTGTGACCTTGACCTTTGGCCCGATGACCCCCAAAAACTGGTCAGGCCCAACCTCCAAGTCAAGTTTGAGGGCCATGGTTGTAGGCATTGTCGAGTTATCACATGGACAACCTTTTACCATTCAAGGTCACTGTGACCTTGACCTTTGGCCCGATGACCCCCAAAAACAATAGGGTTCATCTACTGGTCAGGCCCAACCTGCATGTCAAGTTTGATGACCATACGTCCAGGAATTGTTGAGTTATCACTCGGACAAGCTTTGGTCTACCGACGGACCGACCGACATACCGACATGCCTGTGCAAAGCAATATACCCATCTTCTTCGAAGGGGGGCATAAAAAAAAGTGTGCTAGCTGGTTTGGTATTTCGATATAAATTTAATGAGATCCGTATTCAGATATACGCGGTAAACTTCTATTAGGTATTTTGCATTCTTTTACCGAACGGTTTAATCGATTCGGCCATTAACGATATCGATCCAATGTTTTATTTTTGTTTTACCTAGATTGACCTTGCAGTGCACGACAAGCAGCCAGACAGAGGAACAGGGCGAACTATAATGTACAGGACCCCAGTCGGTATTGGAAGGTTTCCGTCTTCAACGTTTTTGTTGACCACCTGCTTCAAGAAATGAATACCCGTATCCAGTCGGCTAATGTGGACAGGATTTACGAGGCCTATGAACCAGACCTGCCCAAGACTCGGCAAGAGTTCAGTGAGAAAGTAAGGAGGTGGATTCTGCGATGGCAGGTGAATGTTGCAAAGCCTTGGACACTGCTGGCGACACTCAACAAGACATCGGAGGCAGCTTTCCTGCATATACATTATACTGCAGATACTGCTGACCATGTCTGCCACATCTGCCTCATGTGAGCGCTCCTTCAGATCCATGAGGCGTATCAAGACATACCTTCGTTCTACACTGACCGGCGAAAGGCTATCTTCACTTGGCGTCCTCCATACTCATCGCGATGTTAAGATAGACATAAATAAAATCATAAACACTTTTGCTTCAGTCAAATGCAGGAACTTGGATTTCATTTAAAGACGATATTTCATCGTAAACAAAACCAACTGGACACGCTTGTTTAATCATTACATACATATTTTCCATTTTGATGCTTGTTTGACAAATAAGAATCAAATATTTGTATTTCAGTTCTGTTACAGTACATCATACGTAAGACAAAAATAAATTTTAGTCAAGTGCGTTATGAAGCTATTTTTGATGACTAAAACGGCTCCAGATACACGCAAAATCGCACCATATCGGATCTATAGTTTTAAAAAAAAGTCCCCCGAATCCCCCTACCAAGTGGGCCTATACTTCATAATAGACCCAGCTACGCCCCTGAAGTTAGTACTATGTGAAGTTACAATCATATTGAAGACCAATCTTTTGTTTGCATTTAAAATTAAAATCAGTGTGGTAAGTAAATTTTGGATGATTTATTAAATTTAGCCTCATAAGGCCAAACAAAATAATTGTTTAATTTCACATAAATGGTATGTGGGCAAACTAAAAACAAACTTTTTTTGTTATGCCTTAATTGTAATAAAAACTCTCATGACTTAATGTTCATAAAAGACAAAATTATTTGGTACATTATTTGATACTTCATGTAGAACCATTTGTTGTTTGTGAAGCATATTCACTTTTAAAATTGCTTCTACTATGATTATTATATTTTATCCTTGTGACTGACTGGACGCTAATAATATAAATCTGACAGTGTTGAGTCAGTTAAAGAAGTAACTAAAATGTTTATCAATAATTCAATTATTCTATTGATGTCGAATGTGTGTCTATGGTTCTATGCCATCTTACATATCATTTATTCAGTGTTGATTCATCTTTGCCATTTAACCATGACCAGTAATCCTGCGTGATCACGCCTAGGTCTTAATACTTACATGTTCCTGTAGGTTGGGTTAGGAGTGGAGCCTCCAGAGAAGCCGACACGAGTTCTGATCACCCCCGGGGCACAGCCAAACTGCGCCTCCGGGAACCAGAATCAGCTAAGTGCGAACGTCGCCCTCCTAACTAATCCCGGCATGGCTGGTGTGGTCTTTGTCTTTAAGTCTGAAATCAATTGAACATTTTAAAACATTGGATCAGTAACAAGAAGTTTTTTATACAGTGTATTTATAAACTGTAACTAGTATACTTGATTTATTGAAATACTAATCCATTGAAAGTTCTAGATTTATGATTGCCATATAAAAGAGTTATCAAAATTCTTCCCATGTACAATACTTTTTGCTAAAATGCTAGGGTACTGACATGATCTTAGGTTTAGCGTCAGGCTTTGAGTTTATGCCAACCGGTAAAAAATTATTCTTGATCACGCCAGGGACAAAGCCAATCCACCAGAATCAGCTTATAGCATACAAGGCTGTCCTAATTTGTAGAGGCATGGTTACCAAATAATTTCTGCCTGATATTATAATTAAATATCAAATTTATGTTGTGTATTTCTAAATGACATAACATAACAGATCATGTGTTCAGAAAACTGTCTAGAGAGTTGTGCTAATGGGTGACAGCGCAAGGACTTGATGCATGGTTATGCCACACACACATACACCCAAAACAAATAATATATATATATCAGGTACATTAAGACTAAAATGAACCTAGGTTTATTAACTTTATTAATATTATGATTTATATTAATAAACCTAGGTTCATTTTAGTCTTAATGTCCTGATATATATATTATTTGTTTAGGGTGTATGTGTGTGTGTGTGTGGCATAACTATGCATCAAAACTAGCCAAATAAGTATATTTTGAAGATCTATATTATTAATTATATTATTTGATAATAGACTAAGAACTATGGCATATTATTATTAAACCCTGTTCATGTCCGCTGATCCAGCAGCGCTTCATATTTCTATGGGGGTGCAGGACGAAGTGAACCATTTCACAAGTGAACCAGTTCCTAAGTGTACCATTTCAGGACCAAGTGAACCACGTATGTATTATATAGTGGCTATTGTGTGATGGCACACTGCCTGAAAGGTGATAACTAGTAATTATCGCCATTTGAATGCATTACTTCACACATTTGCCACACTGTTAAAGATGTTTGTTTAGCTGTTAGAAATTGAAAAGGAATGAAACTTAAAGACTTTTACGTTTCATGACATTTAAAATAGTAGTTTTTTTCACTTCATGAAAGTAACATAAATACAATAGATGCATAAATATTATGATATTTATTACATATCAATAAATTAACAACACATGTTACAGTACAAAATAATTGAAACTATCCAAAATAAACCTTTTAAAGATATGACGAATAAGCAATTATATCAAATATACATGTATATGGTATTGTTCATAAGTCCATTGTGGATAATAAAGTCAAACAATTCAAAATAAATGTATTGCATAATATTGTAGCAACAAATTTAAATTTATTTACATTGAAGTTGAAGGATTGCCCTTAATGTATTTATTGTAATGAAGTAGAAGGCTACGAACACTTTTTTTTATAAATGTCCATTTTTGACAACTTTCTGGAATGCTATACATGAGATTTTTTAAAGATGTGGAATACAGAAAGAAGTTAAGGATATATAGTAATAGGTTATAAAATTGACCAAAAAGAGTATAATATTGTAAACATTGTTTTAAGTCAGATTGCCTATTGCATAAATTTATAAGACATACTTTATTTGTGAAAGGAGATCCAAACCGATAAATATTATGTACCATTTATATAATGATTTGAAAGTTCTTCAAACTCACTTGAACAATAAAAGCAATTCAAAACGTTTTTTGAACACTTTTGTTAATGAAATCACAATATACGGTTAAGGCATTATCAAAATGTTTACTATTCACCTCATTTGTTAAATGATACTGTTCCACTTCTATATATATATATATATATATTTATATATATTGTATGTAATGTTTGTTTTATATAAAAAAAAATAGACGTGTTGTCATGAACTGGCAGTTCCAAATAGAAAAAAAAAATTGATATAATAAAAGTCATATGCCACTATGTTTGTTCACAGCTTCTGTAAGTGAGCTGTTTACAAACTGATAAGGCCTATTAAAATTTGAGTACAATTATCCATTAATTACGCTTAAGACTTATTTGTTTTTGGGACATGATTGAGGTGTAAATAACAAACATAGAGAGGTTTTTGAACATATATTGAATAAAATTCAACAAAGTAGGATGTATTGATAATATATATTCATTATAACTTAAGGATTAAAAAAGGGTATTTTGTTGTTCATTTTTCTTTTCTTTTTTCAAAACATTTTTATATCAAAATACAAAATTCTAATAATTAAACACTTTGATATGATTAACAATATATTCTCATTACCTATAAATTGAATCATTTATAACCAGGAAAATAAAATCTGAAACATAATATAACATTAAGACAATATTCCCTATATAACATATAGATGGTTCACTACGTCTCACCAAGTGGTTCACTTAGTCCTGGTTCACTTGGGAAGTGGTTCACTTAGTCCTACATTCTTTCTATGGCTATCATACAATTTAACAGTTTAAATTAATTCATATCATAATGATACTGATTCTAAATCTTCAAAAAAAACAAATTAATTCATATCATAATGATACTGATTCTAAATCTTCAAAAAAAACTACATAATCTTAATAAATTATATAATTTAATATGTTTGAACAATTTAAATACTATTTATAAAATTTGAATGTAGCTATTTTATGTGTACATTAACAATACACAATAAACAGTTTTAATAAACAAAAGTACTGAATTTTCATTTTAAAGATATACCTGATTCGTATGAGTGTTGGAAGTAAACAGCCTTATGTAAACTTTGGTGTTCTGTACCGACGAGTTAATTTGTAAATATAATTACAGTGCCATTCAAACGTCTGTAGTGCAAGCATTTTACTGACCAAGATCAACCTTGAGGTTCATTTCTACAATTGCATGTGATATGTCTATACATTTATCTTTATTGTTCTTGAAAAAGCAAAAATACAAGCTGATAGCTAAATAAAGTAAATCTGGTAGAAACTAGTTTTCATATTCAAATCTATTTTTTACCAATGTCATGTATTTTCGCTGTAACGGGAGCGAATAGTCTAAAATAATAGACGTGTTATACGAGATTCTTCCAATCGCTAACGTCTAAACGGGAATGTGCAAAGGGGGGGGGTAAAAATATTGAAATTGTTTTAAGTGAAGTATTTTATGGTTGAAATTGATCATAAAGAGTTATATTCATATTTTACCATATACGTGAAATCTTATTTTGCACTAAACAAGCATTTAATCAAATTAATGCATTAAAACAAGTTGTTTACCTTTCCAATAAAACGAAAGTTGACTGACACAGACAACAATTATGCGAAGGGGAACAACTCGATACATTCGTTATAACTCGGCCTCCTCCGACAAAGCTTCGAGATAGACCTCGTTATACAATCGTAACAACTAGGCCATGGCCGAAATGTTCCGAGCGATTTTAAAACGGTGCCCTGAAGCCTTGCAGGTGCCCTTCATGTATATATCGTTATGTTTTGACAGAATGAAATGAAGAAAAGCCGTCAAACTCATAATTATAAGTTGGATATTTATTTTTTTTTGTACGGAACTAATATAAAATAACATTATCTGGTAATATTTCTTGTTTTTATGATATTTTATAGACGCTATATGCTTTAACCCGGAGTCCTGATCGGAACAACTACCCACTTTTGATACTTTAAACAATTTGTATGTGAAGGATTTGCCATATCAAAAATCTAAATAAAATCCCGTCAACGTACAGTTAATTGGACTACGGGAGCGAAACAATGGAATTCGTTCTCCGGAGTTTCGAAAGATCATAAACTGATAAAACTGATGTAAAAATACACAAGCAATTATTCATCAGGGTGTCATTTTTCTTTTCTAGAACATATGTAACAGTGTTTGTTTTTTGCTATTTTCAGAAGTTCAACATAATGCTGAATGTACTCAGCCGCGGGCTAGCAGTTTGTGGCTTCAGACAGTTTTCAGCTCTGGCTTCAAGACCATTAGTGTACCAGAATGTCATCCAAACAGACCTTGACCATTCACATATATCTACACATGCAGTTGTGTCGCAACCTCTGGCAGCAACTATTTCTAGCATACAGTTTCAACAAATTAGAACATACAAAGTTCGGACTAAACTGAAGCTGCGGTGTGCTGGATGCTATTTTGAACGTCGTCATGGTAGAATGTATGTAGAATGTACAATTAAAGGCAGGCACAAGCAAATGATGAAGGCAACTGGGTTTGGTATTTTCAAGGATGATTATGCCAAAGGTCGATGGCGTGAGGCAATCCACTGGAATTATCACGAGAATTTGTTTTACCAATCAGGGGACACTCAGACGTCAAGAATAACAAGCAGTTGGATGAGACAAAGACTAGGAAAAGACTTGTAGGATTATTATGTACTGATGTTCATAACTGGAACAGTTACAAAATGAAAGTCTATTTCAATCATGTAATTGTGTATTTTGTTTAAATTAAAACCAATTTGTCCTTTTTAATAAAATTTATAGTTGCATAGTCAGTCAATGTATGTAACAGATGAACCAGTGTAACAAGTTATTGAAAAAACTTCTGTTGATTTGTTGTTTATAAACTTTGTTTAAATACCTTGCCACTGTCAGATGTCAGGTTAAATCTGTGGGCACATTTCACAGTCCTGTTATTCAAGCCTTCAGTGTTTTTGTTGATATTGTTGAGCGTAAAACAGTAACATTTTGCCCCTGGTGCATAGGTCATTAGGTCAATTATAAGAAAAACTGTAAACACTTAAATTTGGCAGAATTTGGCAATTGCTTAAGCTCCAGCAACAAAATATTCTATCCAATGTTCATGACAGAGGTACATGTAACTTGGTCATGCATTGTTTGTCTTTGAAATACAGTTTGTAATATAGGCATGGTTGGATCATCATAAATGGGCCATGTCAGGTGATCAACTGGGTCATATGTTAGAGCAAATATTTCAAACACTTAACCTTGGAAGCCAAATTTTATTCCCAACCTTCAGGACTTTTTGTCTTTATAAAATGAAAGTCAGGTTTGGCTGTTAGTGCACTGGTGAGCGTCCGAGACCACATTTTAATCTGGTCAGAATGTGTTTTCATGAAATTCAGCTAAACTTAATAGTGGGTAATTTTATTTTTCAACCAATAGTTATGAAAGTTTGTGAGAATGTGTATATGAGAAAAAAACTGGGTTATCAAGTGGGCTATTGTATAAAACTTGTCAACACTCTTTGGGCCAATTTACCTACCAATTAAATGTATGCAGTGTCCTGGACCCACACCTTCCATCGGTCCAAGGAATAGCGGGGACTTTGACTTTCGGAACAGCCACACCCAGGTAAAAAAAACATCCTGCGGGATGTAACTGCTGGTAAAATCCCCCCACACCACAGTGACCCAAGGTAAGGCCCATTCCCCGCGATGTTTGGCGCGAAGACAAAACTACCGCATTCACTGGCACTAGGGCCACCTGGAAGGTTAAAAAACAACCCATTTCCCCGGTATTCCCCCAAGGGGGGCTCGATTTCAATTGTCTGATGCATTACAAACTACCAAAAACAACGAAGACGTGCAAGGGTGAATCTTTTTTTTCTTTAAACACATGATTTTTTGAAAATAAATAATATAATACATTTTTTCTTAAGCGTATTTATGAAAACGATGCAGCGTCAGGTTAAACTTTGTAATGTTATATATGCAGCTTCCTAGTCAAATAGCCCCCAAGTCAAAAAGCCCCCATTTTGGTCAAATAGCCCCCACTCACATTTTAAAATTGGTCAAATAGCCCCCAAAAAACGCCCCCACTTTTTATATTTTTAACCTGGTTATTAGAATGGCGAACGTCTTTGTTCGGGCGGGCGGGCGGTGCAAACTCACCTATGAAACTGAATAACTTTAGTAAGGGTTGACATATCTTGACCAAACTTTGTCAATAGAAAGAGTTTATGGGTACCTTTCATGGGATTGTGTTTGGGGTCCCTAGGGTCAAGGTCAAGGTCACTGTTACTAAAAATAGAAAAACAGTTGAAACTGAATAGGGTTGACATATCTTGACCAAACTTAGTCTATAGAAAGAGTTTATGAATACCTTTCATGGGATTGCGTTTGGGGTCCCTAGGGTCAAGGTCACTGTTACTAAAAATAGAAAAATGGTTCAAACTGAATATCTTTAGTTAGGGTTGACATATCTTGACCAAACTTGGTCTATTGTAAGAGTTAATGGATACTTTCATGGGATTGCGTTTTGGGGTCCCTAAATTCAAGGTCACTGCTATTAAAAATAGAAGAATGGTTGAAACTGAATAATTTAAGACAGGGGATACATATCTTGACCAAACCAGGTATAAAGGAAGAGTTTATTGATACCTTTCATGGGATTGCGTTTGGGGTCCCTAGATTCAAGGTCAAGGTCACTGTTACTAAAAATAGAAAAATGGTTGAAACTGAATAACTTAAGTTATGGTTGACATATCCTGATACAACTTGGAATAAAGGAAGAGTTTATGGATACCTTTCAATGGATTGCATTTGGGGACCCTAGGGTCAAGGTCACTGTTACTTTTGTCACGTAACGCCACCGTTCACTTAACTTTCGTGATAGTTCGTTCAGTAACCAACCAACAACTGTTCAAGTGTTCTAAGTCTTTATTGTTCCACGTTCTTTCTAAGTATAATAATCAGTATATAATACAGCATGACATTTAAGGTAATCTCACATCCTAACTGCCGTCCATTAAGGACCCAAGGCCGCGTGGCTTGCCTTGTCTAAGCCAACTCCGTTTTCACATCCCAAATCATCTCTTTTATACTGATTTGTTGTCTACATATGACAGCTTTACAACCACAGGAATACACGTTTTTGTAATTAACATGACCATTTTGTACATTTGTACCAGGTCGGCTGTCAACCATATTCAAATGACAATCAAATATGCCCTACATTACTAAACATACAGTATGTAGACACATATTCATTTACTTAAATCTTAATTATATCTTAAATATCTTAAATATAACGTATTACGTCACATTCTATAGTAACTCTGTTACGTGACATTCGTCCATTTTTTATCAAGATTTTTAAGAAAATCTTTGTGTCAACCCCAAACAATGGTTATAATTGAATAGATAAATAAAATCGTAAGAAAATATGTTTCTCAACCCCAAACAGGTAAATTAAAAAAAAGTAATTCCGACAAAAAAAAGATACGCAAAAGAAAATCTGTGCCTAAATCTCAAACAATGATGATCAAGTTGTATTTCCGACAAAAAAAGATACGCAAAAGAAAATCTGTGCCTAAATCCCAAACAATGATATCAAATTGTATAGATACCGTCCCTTTTTAATGCAAGATTTTCTTTTCGTAAGCAATAGAAAGTAAACTGACACGTTATTTGTCAAAATGTCGGACATAATATAGACTAATTGGTAATTAGCCCTCAGGTAATTAATAAACATAGTTAACAATTAGAAAATAACACTGCAGATTGAGTACAAGTAATTAACACTGACAGTACTGTTGTCAAATTTGGTAATTAGTCAATGTTTTATGTAGCGCTGTTTTTCATGTTATCATTCTGAAGACAGGGAATCATCGTTGTTGTTGTTGCTGCTGCCGTGTTGTTGTAGATGTAGAGTTTATAGCCAAGGGGTTGTTTGATTGTAGAATGTCCCCACCGACTCGAAATGTTCTGCCATTATACGACTGCTAATTCCGGAAGTGTACTTAGATAGATCTGTGCAAGTGTTCATGTTATTGAAGATGCTAACGATCTCAAGTTGGTGTTGTCCATCACACAGGAATCATCACGGTCCTAAAGACTTAATCATGTGACGTCAAGCTGAACACAGGTCATACGAGAATGTGTGCTTAGCTCCTCTGGATATTCCGAAGTGTAACCAATTGGTTAGCACATCACATACGCAATACCAGAATATAGTTCGATCCTTTATGAAACACCGATGACCACTTAACACAATATCGCCACTAGGTATATTATCTCGATATCCGCTGAAGAATAATGTTGATATTGACTGTTCGTATCACGTGACATATTACCTGTACTTTTACCTTTCATTGACATAAGTGTTGCTATTACCATGAAATTTTGTGTTGATATTTTCAAGCAGGCTTATATTTTGAAAGTGGCCCCATTTATAATTAATTACTGTATCTGTGCGTAAGTATTCGTATGTTTGATTTAATGAATGTTTGACCTAAGTTGTTTTTTTGTGAAACGTTTTGTTTTCATGAACAGCATTTTATTTTATTAAGAACCTTTTTATGCAATATTTTACAAAGCTGATATGTTAGCTCATAAGTAGTCCATTATTTTAAGAAAACTAATACATAAGTGATTCAATTAATTTATTAAATAACTCACACCCTAATGTGACTTCACAGGAGTCCAACAATTTTGTTGAAATTCAATATCTTGAACGTATCATCTCCAATCACTTTTAAGAAACCTGGTCTTTCTTGACCACTATCTTTGTTTATCTTTGTACAACTTTGTACATCTTCATAGTTATAAGAAAGCTAAACTCTAGCTTAACATGTTACCATCATGCTTATCATCTGATAACTTACAACTTTATAATTGATTCATTAGTTTTACCAAACTAATCTGTGAGTTACTTAAATAATTTAATTAGATTACTTACTACCTAACAAACAATTTAATTAGTGATTTCGAAATTGAAAATAACTTGCCGTATTCAGGCGATACACTTATATAATGACATCTAAGAAACTACTTTTCGTTTTGCACGCTTTCTCTCTCAGACCTTACTATGATCCAAACAATGATTTATTTATATGATTTTTAAAACTTTAAAACCATCACCAATTTACTCAAAATTATATAAAATGATATATTGACAAAATACTACAATTATTTACAAGACTATAAACTTACTTAATTTTAATGATTTCATATCATTAATGTCAAGTTAATTACAGGTAACATTGCATTCATTTACCTATCTGATGTGTTTGACAATTATTTACAGTTACATGACAACTGAAGTAATGAAACCTGCCATTTGTCTCCTTCTTCGACATAAAAAATATTTCATTTTGTATTATCTTCAGTGTTTGCACTAAACCCTGAGTATAAGTCATTATTTTTTTTTGTATTTATGCAACTTTCATTAATGTTAGACCTGCTAAATAAGTTTACTCAAATTCTTTTAATTACATTTCTTTCCATGTTAATTATTCAATTAATGTCCTTAAATGACTTAGTTTTCTTTTTCATCTAGTTATTCAATAATGTACTTAAATGATTCTTCGTTTGCATTTAACAACGTTTTTTTCACACCTGTTTTACTTTTTTTTATCGAATTTCTCAATATTTTTATCTTTGTTACCTTAAATACTCATTCTTTAGTTTATTCTTATTTAAATCAAATGGTTTTATTGTACTTAATAATGTAGAACGTTGTTAAGTCAGAAATTAGATTACTTAGGGGTTCTTTAAAAAAAAACAGCTTTGCTCTGATTACATTTATTATCCAAAACTTTAAAATTTTGCCCCGTTAAATATCCCAAAATTATAGCAACACATGTCATATCTAGGCAAGAAATACAAAGTAATAAAATGTCACTAACTTTTGTCCCGTGGCCTGGTCGCGCTGCAATGTCCATAGTCACTCGAACCGCAGTTGTCATCATGTACCTTTTTCTTTTACGTTTCAAATGTGATCCAATAGTTTTCAGTACTTCGCCGTTGTGTTCCACGTCAACCCTGTTCTTGAATATCCTGGTCACGGCACCAAACTTTTACGTGTCACGTAACGCCACCGTTCACTTAACTTTCGTGATAGTTCGTTCAGTAACCAACCAACAACTGTTCAAGTGTTCTAAGTCTTTATTGTTCCACGTTCTTTCTAAGTATAATAATCAGTATATAATACAGCATGACATTTAAGGTAATCTCACATCCTAACTGCCGTCCATTAAGGACCCAAGGCCGCGTGGCTTGCCTTGTCTAAGCCAACTCCGTTTTCACATCCCAAATCATCTCTTTTATACTGATTTGTTGTCTACATATGACAGCTTTACAACCACAGGAATACACGTTTTTGTAATTAACATGACCATTTTGTACATTTGTACCAGGTCGGCTGTCAACCATATTCAAATGACAATCAAATATGCCCTACATTACTAAACATACAGTATGTAGACACATATTCATTTACTTAAATCTTAATTATATCTTAAATATCTTAAATATAACGTATTACGTCACATTCTATAGTAACTCTGTTACGTGACACTTTAAGTAGAAAAACAGACACAGGCTGAAGTTCTTCTGTCTTCATTAAAAACCTGGTTTCGTCGCATTGCGGTGTTTCTTGTTTTATATGTATGCTGTATGCATGTTATTCCAAAACACTTTTTAACCTTTATTTTTACAAAATGAAGTGCAATTAACATTATTTGTATATTAATAAATCTGAAAATTTTACCAAGTAAGAATAACAAACGTTTTAAAATATATCTTGTAAATAATATATTATAACATCAAATCTACATTTTAAATGTTAAACTTTCTAAGTCATAAGTTTTTTGCTTTTTGGTGTTTTTCTTTATTTTAATATTGATTAAACTTAAAGCTGCGCTCTCACAGATTTACCGTTTTGAAACCTTTTTTAATTTTTGTCTTTGAAAGAGCAAATTTTTGCGTAAATATCTGCAAACCAGTGCTAAAAGATTAATGACAAAAAAACAGATTACAGATTTTCATATTTCTGTTCGAAAATTAACATTTTATGGCTAAAACTGAAATGCTTAAAACATCAATTTTTGAACTTGAATATAAAAATCTGCGATCTATTTTTAGGTCAACATTCTTATATAACTGGATTCCATGCATTTTCTCAAAAATCGGCTCGTTCCAAAATTAAGGAACAACAAGAATATATAATTTAACTTTTTTTTATTTTGAAATAATTTTCACATTATTCACATCTTTTAAATACACATTTACAATGTATGGTACAATGAATTATGCATTCTCATTGCACAATACAATATACATTAACATAGATGGAGAATGTATATCATATGTTAATACATAGTAATAAGGTCCTTAAGCAGCTGTCACTAATCTTCTGTTTCATTTGTTTTGGGGACGGTGTGCACATATATAGAGGAAATATTTTTTAGCAGGCCGGTGTCGGTCAGATCGCAAGATCTGTACATGTCCCATGCAGCGAACACACGTCCATGCATGGACCTGTACGCTGCCTTCTAGTTACACTTGAAGCGTTGTTCTGAGAGCAGGCGGATATATATACACATATTTTAAAAATATTACCACTTACCTTCAAATATACTTTCAAATATCTTAAAATATTACAACTTACATTCAAATATCATAAAAATATTACAACTTACCTTCAAATATATTTTAAAATTAAAAAAGAAGTGGGGGCTATTTGACCAAAATGGGGGCATTGTGACCAAATTGGGGGCGTTTTGACCAATTTTTTCACAGTGGTGGCTATTTGACCAAAAGTGTGGGGACTATTTGACCAAAATGGGGGCTATTTAACTTGGGGGCTATTTGACCAGGTTCCATATATGCATAGAGCATAACCCTACAGAGCAATGCGGTAGCTGCTTTTATAGCAAGAAAGGTTATTTCCGGTTTCCGGTATAGAAAATGGTAACGGAAAGTGCTTGAAAATAGGAAGTTTGGCTTATTTCCTGATTTCTTTCGCAATGATGTCCCGTGTTGAAAGGGAGTTTAATGAATATGAGTCTCAACATATTTGGCCACACGTTTATCAGGTAGTCAATGGATGGCATTATAATGTTTTCAGTAAAATGAGTGTCACTTTTTTAAATTATAGTTCGATTTGTTTAGAATAGTTATTTAATTTAGTATTATTATTTAGTTGGTTTAACATTGATTAAGATAATTTTCAGTACAAGATTGTCTTTGAAACATAGAAATGTTTTGTTTTGTATAATGACAACGTGTTAAAAAACACTCAGATGTTCAAGCATTATTTATTTTAACAAGTTGTCATTATACAAAACAAAGCACTATTTAACTGAACAAATGAGCTTCCATCTGTTAACTGCAAGTCCTCTTACATAATGTTGTGTTTCGAGACTCAAATACTTCTTTTAATTACTTTCACAATTGTCATTAAAAATAATTTTAAAATAAAGGTTTTCAAGGCCACAGTTAATAGTTTGTTATGTTTCTTTACTGATTTGCAAAAAGACCTGCAACCCAACATTGCTCTCCAGCAGTTGTAATAAAATTGAAGAAAAAAATGTGACATTAAGTGGTTTGGTAATTTGAGGCGTTAAATAACTGTATTTTTTTACTAGAAAATAAAGAATGAAGCCTCCCTGCAGTCTATATCAGAGAAACACAGTGTTGGAGAAGCTCGCAAACCAGAGAACCGGCTTAAAAATAGATACAGGGATGTCAGTCCATGTATGTATACATTCTTTGATTAAAAATTATCCCAATGTTTTAAATGCTAAATAACAGTAAAAAAGGGAACAATATCCAAAATATTTGCATTACATAGTCAGCAAAATGTGTCTCCTGTGATCTACCACGTGTTTGGACTGATTACAAGTGTCTGCCAATTTCTTTATGGTGTTTCAATGTGGGTCATATCATCTGCCAATTTTGGCCTTAGGTTCAGCCAATCTTAGCCATAAGTGTAGTCAATCTGCAGTGGTTGAAATTAGCACAAGCTCTGAAGACATGCACTGTTATGTTTGTTTAAATTCTGAATTTCAATATTCATGCAACTAGTAATGTAAGAATTTTTGCTTGTTAAGCCAAAGGTCTGTTTTATCGATGACTGAATTTGGGCCATATTAATTATCTTAGAGAAATGAACGTATCTTGGGTAGGCCTTCTCATTCACTATTCCTATTGACTACCCAGTTTATGTTATATAATGTCCATAACTGTATAAAATTAAGTATTAAAGGTGAATGTTGATTAATGTTCATTTTCACACTATATATTAGGTACATGTAACTAATCTGTAAGACTACAGTAAAGACAAAGATAAAAAAAAAATTTGTTTGCTATATCCATTTTAAAGATTTTCAGATGTAAAGGATTCCTTTGCTCTAATTCCAGAGTCATGTGTTCATGTTTTTCTTGAGGACCCATTTTTCTTACACATGCATCAGCAGGATGTTTTTTAAGACAGATTTTTCAAAGCATAAAGAGAGCTTATCTACTCAAGCAGGCAATTGCAGCACACCTTAATTTCAAATGTATGTACAAGTTACTATTGAGGCCACACCTCATTAACCACTTGATTAATTGGATTTTTGCTTGATACAAGGCTTCCAAGTAAAAACACTGACTAGAATAGTCAAGTTCTACAACTCTTTGGGGAATATACTGTTATGCAAATTATTGCCCTTGTTTGTCATTTTGAATTTTTTTACGTACAAGTTCTGTTAAGTGCATAATTTTTTATGATGTATATAATTTATAATTCAAACAAAGCTTCCCAGCCATCATCAATAATAGCCCTCCTTTGTCATAGAAATTCTGGTTAAGGTTTTGCTCGCAAATACCATTAAGTCCTTATCACAGAAATCACTCAAATGTGTTTTGTTGGAATGTTTTGAATTTGTTTAAATGAAACAATCATGTAACAATGCTTCACAGTTAACACCAAATCCAAGCAAGTTGCTTAACTATTGCATGGTTTTATAAAAATTTGGCTATTGTTGAAATGAAAGACAAGCCTTTTTTATCGGCATACAAATTTCTCCTGAAACCAGTTTATTGGATTTAAAGCTAGGCCAGTAAGTCAAATTAAAGGCAAAACCTTCACTTCTTTGAAACTGGTTGGCCATTAGACTTTGGTTTATTTTGTTTTTACTATATGCAATACCAGACTAGCACTTAAGCAATATCAGTTTAGCCCAAATAATACCTTACTGTAAGCCCTTACTTAAAGACAAATAATTCACAATATACTATCGAAATGCGTGAAATAAATATTCAAGAAACCAGTATTGATTTAAAATTGGAATACATTGAGTATTGAGGAGCATATCTTTAAGTGATGTTCCGATGATCGATTTTAATCGAAAATTAATTGGTTGAACCTAAAATCAGCGACAAACGATTGTATTTGGTTATAATTGATCATAAAAAAAATGGAAAAAAAATATAAGTAAATGTTCAGATGTTGTCTTTCACAAAATGGCTGATGAAAGCCACAATGAGCAAGTAAAAATAAACTATTTTTTATATAACACTTAATAACTTCAATCATAGACATAACGTATATGCATATAATGATTAAGAGTTTTATACTGTGCATGAATAAAACTTCAATTCAGGTTCTATCTAGTATTTTAAAAAAATGATTGTACTATCGATAATCGGTTACTTGAGTGGAACCGATTATCGATAGTAAAATTGTAACCGATTCACAACACTAATATCTATGCAAAGAGCATAATTTTATTTTTATATTTGCATATACAGATGACCACAGTCGTGTGGTTCTGAATGACGGGGATTCTGACTACATCAATGCTAGCTTCATTCAGGTCCCCCAGTCCAATAGGAGATACATTCTCTCACAGGTAAGTTGTCCATTTTGTATCAAATTACTTTGAGGCAAAATACGAATAGTGTTGGGATTAGAGCTAGCCAACTGACCCTGTTTTTAAGGCCCGACCCTATTTATTTTAGATGGAATATAAGAAAGTAAGACTTACTCATAAGGTTACGAAACTGTTTAATGGATGTGTATATAATTATGTAAACTTTAAAAGAAATTGTGATATGACTTGTTGACTTAAAGTAAATTTTGAACATGTTTTTTCTACATGGATTTACTGTTCTTGATTAGGCTGAAATTCAATAATTGTTTTGTTGCAAATTCACTGCTAAAAATATAGGGTAGGTAAGTCTGTTTATATTTTGTTTAAGTGAAGTTGTGTCAGAATATCATTTTCACACTGAAAACTGTCTTGAATTACCTGGGTACATTTACACGTCTGAGTGCCAAACATGTCAATTTTTGTTGTTGCACTTTATGATTTTCCTTCGTGCTTTACAAATTCATGTAACTGTCTGTTTAAGGGACCACTGGAGCACACAGCCGGAGAGTTCTGGCAGATGATATGGGAACAAAACACTAAGGCCGTCATCATGCTTAATAGGGTCATTGAAAAGGGAACGGTAAGACTAGTTCAAATCAAAGGGGTACATCACATAAAGGTTTTAGGTGGTGTGGGGTATTGATACCCCTATATATAGGGGTATATAAAATGATATGAAAATGAATCACTCATACACAACATATGTGAACATTTCAACCAAAGGGGTACATCACATAATGATAATAGGGGTATCAATACCCCAGACCAGTCACCACCCAAAACCTTTATGTGATGTACCCCTTTGGTTCAAATGTTCACATACGTTGTGTATGAGTGATTCATTTTCATATCTCTAGGACTTGCACATTTCTAAGCTATGAGTTCTGAAAAAAACATCCAAGAGACCCAAGCATAGTTTTGTGAAATATTACCTTAAATCAAGGCGTGCTATCTTGCTCATTCCCATGTTGAAGAATTGTTCTTATGTGAAGGGAATAGTGAAACGTTCTCATTGTTTAATCATATAGATAATGATAAGTTAGGATGCCTGTCAGTGGTTATTTATGAATGTTTCACTTGTTCATTGTTCGGCATTGCAATAGTATAAGTCATATTTCCTGTGTTTCTAGAATACATGTAGGGACATTGCACTTACCATTCATGAAGTTCAAATAAGTAGTTTGCTTTCACACTTTCAACAGCTTGAATTTAATATTTATATACGCATCACACTATCTTCTCTGTTTATTCGATCCTACATTTCTCACTGACATACATTTCTGTTATATAAATTTTCACATGAGGCCAAAGAAAAATAATGTATTATATATATGCAGTTTTTGCCTGAATTGTTTTTTCAGCACTTGTCCTTTTCGGACAAGTAATTGAAGAAAACCACTTGCCCGGTCTTACTTGCCCTAAATAATTAAAAGAAAATCAAAACAAACGAACGAAAGAAGTATTTAATTAATAAGCGTCCAAGTGTCAGTACACTTATAAATTTATTATTTTAATTTATAAGCGTCAGGCAGACACTTAGACACTTATAAATTGAATACTAGAAATGCTGAGCACGCGTAATGCTGTGACATCACCAATTCATGCGAAAATATGCGAAAGCCAATGTTTAGAACATCCATTTAGTTGGGCAACCACCTGGGAATTTTGACTTGTCAGAAACCGTATTTACTTGTCCTGAGCTTGGGGCAACCCAGTTACGACGAAGACTGTATATGGGCAATATATTCTAAATAATAAATCAATAAAATCCTTGTATAAATATTCACAATAAAAGTCTAATCTCTATTGGAGCTTATCTGAAATATTTCAATTCTCAAGGTATTTCATTCATAAAAAGCCATACTATACGAGATCCTTGTGAACAGTCATCCAATTTTTCCCTACGCATCGTTGATCCAGATAGTGAGAACATTATTTATTGATATTATACATGTGTTTACCCATATGGTTGTTATTTATCCTATTGTATTAAACTTAAATTTTAAACCATTATATATTTTCTTTTTTCTTTCACTATATGACATTTCCTATTGACTGAATCTAGAAATGTTTTATTAATTTGAATCTTTATGTCATATTAATGTAATTACATTGTCCTCGCCTAGATTTTCAATATTATAACTTAATAACATGTATACCGATAATTATATACATGTAAGATACCCTCGCATGTTGACTCATTAAAGGTTGTGGTTGTTTACGAATACCTGACATCCCATATATTTTTTTATTTTTTTTGGCAACAAGTATCAGAATGTGTGTATATGAATGAATACATACTTTGTACATATTAAAGTAATTTTCGACCATAAAATGTTTTCCCTACCTTGCTAGTCTGTTTTTTTGTCAGCATGTAACAGAGGCCACATAATTATTTTTATTTGGCGTTTGAAATAGGAAGTGTGGTAAGCTCATTTATTGGCAATCAATGAACAATATATTTGCAACATCAATGAAAATTTTACAACCAATGTATTTATTACCAGGACATGGTTAATTGAATTTGAAGTGGTTGTGTTACATGTATATGACAAATCCCCAAGTGTAAGAGGAAATTAAAAGTAACTGTGTGTAAATGGTAAGATTTAGGAACGGTTTGTTGACTATATTGATCATAATTAAATCAACCTAACCTATCCTAATCCAGCATCATGATGCATAATTTAGAACAGGACATTTTGAGTCATGATTGTAGAATGTTCATGCACTCCCAAAACAGAAAAGCCTCCGTTGCATAATCTCAAGAGCAGGCCTGTCATGTTGGAAATTGGTCAGAATGCCTAAAAAAGAAATCATAATAAATAGGATATGAAAAAATACTTTTGTTAAAATTAGGAGTTAAGGCTATTTTACAATTGTAAAGGCAACATTACATAATATTTTTGATAGTGGTATTTATAGTTTAAGCTTTTATTAGCCAATCACTATGACACTTGGTGACAGTGTTTGTTCGCATTAAGTCAAGGTCAAGTTTAATTGGGGGGAAATTGTCTCAGCAACTCCAAGAGTTAACACTGTCACAGATTTACCGTTTTGACAACTTTTTATGCCCCCCTTTGAAGAGGGGTATATTGCTTTGCACATGTCGGTCGGTAGGTCGGTCCGTCGGTAGACCAAAGCTTGTCTGAGTGATAACTCAACAATACCTGGACGTATGGTCACCAAACTTGGCATGATGGTTGGGCCTGGCCATTAGATGACCCCTATTGATTTTAGGGATCATCGGGTCAAAGGTAAAGGTCACAGTGACCTTGAATGGTAAAATAATTTTAAAGCTTGTCCGAGTGATAACTCAACAATGCCTTGACCTATGATCACCAAACTTGATATGGAAGTTGGGCATGACCGGTAGATGACCCCTATAGTTATTGGGGGTCATCAGGCCAAAGGTCAAGGTTACAGTGACCTTGACCGGTAAAAGGTTGTCCGAGTGATAACTTTACAATGCCTGCATCCATGGCCCTCAAACTTTACTTGGAGGTTGGGCCTGACCAGTAGATGACCCCTTATGTTTTTGGGGTCATCGGTCCAAAGGTCAAGGTCACAGTGGCCTTGAATGATAAAAGGTTCTCCTTGTGATAACTCGACAATGCCTGCACCCATGGCCCTCAAACTTGACTTGGAGGCTGGGCCTGACCAGTAGATGGCCCCTATTGATTTTAGGGGTCATTGGTCCAAAGGCTAACGTCACAGTGACCATGATTGGTAAAAGGTTGTCCTTGTGATAACTCAACAATGCCTGCACCCATGGCGCTCAAACTGGACATGAAGGTTGGGCCTGACCAGTAGATGACCCCTCTTGACTTTAGGGGTCATTGGGCCAAGGTCAAGGTCACAGTAACCTTTAACGCAAAAAAGTCAACAAATCTTCTCCCAGTGATATCTCAACAATGCCTGAACCTATGATCATCAAACTTGACATGGAAGTTGGGCCTGACCAGTAGGTGACTTAAGGAGTCATCGGGTCAAAGGTCAAGTTTACAGTGACCTTGAATGCAAAAATGTTTTGATTGAGAACTCGACAATGCCTGTACCCATGGCCCTCAAACTTGAATTGGAGTTGCATCTGACCTGTAGATGACCTCTTATAATTTTAGGGGTCATTGGGTCAAAGGCCATGGTCACAGTGACCTTGAACGAAAAAAGCTTGTCTGTGTGATAACTTGTCAATGCCTGCACCCATGGCCCTCAAACATGACATTTAGGTTTTTGGTGACCAGCTGATGACTCCAGGTTTCTATTTTGAGGTCATAGAGTCAAAGGTCATGGTCATAACACAAACTATCCTCACACTTTGAATTGTCCTAATCTTAAAACTGCCTCAACGGCATCCAATGTCAGTGACAAATCAGCTGTCATTTCGGTCCATGCATATTTCATTCAATTGTCCATATAATCCTGACGACATGGCACTCAGGGGGGGCATAATGTTTGACAAAAATCATTCTCTTGTTTATTTTTTGTCTTGGAATGAGCCAATTTTTGTGTAAATATCTGCAAACTAGTGATATAAGACTGCTGACAAAAATTTAGATCGCAGATTTTCATATTTCTTTTCAAAAATTAATGTTTTATGTCTTAAACCGTTACTAACGGTTTAAGAAAAATGCATAAAACATCATTTTTTGAACTTAAATATGAAAATCTGCGATCTAAATTTTTGTCAGCAGTCTTATATCACTGGTTTCCATGCATTTTTGAATAAATTTGCTCATTCCAAGGCAAAAAATAAAAAAGTTGTCAAAACGTTCAATCTGTGAGAGTGCAGCTTTAACATTAACAAAAAGTTTTCTTGTGGAGACAAGATGTAATATATTATCAAATCGTGATGAAACTTGGTGACAGTGTTCATAGACATAAACTCTTGACCAACATCTATGGTGAGATGAATAACTCAAACAACACCGGAGTTATGTTATTGCATTACTGGTGACTTACATATAGCTGGGGTAAAAGAATCAGATAAAGTTCTCAATGTACTACATACATTTTTTTACATTGAAATTTGTACTGAATTTGGTATGAATATGAGGAGTGCTTTGAACAGGTCACACATTTTGAATTCGGAAGAACTCTAGTTTTGGTAATACAATTTGTATATAATTTTAGCCATTTATTTTATGCACTTCTTGTAACTCAAAATATATACAGCTAAAGTGCCATCAATACTGGCCACTTGGGGAGGATGAAGATGACGAGGAAATGATGTACGAAGAAACAGGATTAAAGATAACCCTTCAGGAAGAACAGGAGATGCCAGACTACACACTGCGAACCTTTGACGTTGAGAATCTACAGGTATGAACGGTCCTGATATACATGTACTTCTGATATTCATTGTGTGTATGGGGTCGGGATTAAAAGATAAACCATTACATGCGCAAATTATTGATCTCTTAAATTACAGGTACCGTATGAAGGTTGGCAATGTGAAAAAAGTCTGAATTAATTCAACTTTTGAAATGCAGTTTTGATAGTGAGCTTATCACTTCAAGCTGCACATCAATATCAAGAATTCATGGGCATCTGAGGGTTCTCAATACAATTCAGGTTATTGTGTCATAAGTTGCTTAGATGGTTTGTAAATAGTTTAATGGTCTGGTTTGAAGAAGAGATGGTTTATGGGTAATGAACAGATCCCGAACAAGGGACTCTTATGTCCTAGCCTGTGTGTAAACAGCAGTGTCATGGGTGTGCAAGAACTTGAACCTAGGCCATAACTCTTTCTAGATATTCACATGTTGCCAGATACAATACACACTTGTACAGCAAGGCCCATAATTAAGACTGTAATGATTGTTGAGTTATAACCCTTTCTCAACTGACAAATAACAGATGAGCGTTTGCATTCGCTCCATAGCACTCTTGTTCCACCTTATGTCACAATGTTATTCACATGCTGAGAAAAGAATCTTGAAAACTATTGGCAGGTCTTTAGTGTGTGTGAGTTGAAATCTAAAAATTGATTATTGTATCTCTTGCAGTTAAAATAACAACATATGACATTTAACATGTCATGATATTTTATTCATGTTTATGTGTGATAAATAACTTTGTTTTTGCTGAGACATCTACTTCTTGGTGTGTTAATCCCCCAGAGATAACCATAGTACCGGTAGTCTGAACCACCAACCCGTTCTGATAAACTTAAGTGCATGTTTTATCAATACAACACATGGTACATCATATAGAGGGAAAAAACAACAACAATATTTTCAAATATCATATGACTTAATGTTTCATCTATGTTAAGCCTATTTCTTGTCATGCCTTGCCATGTTAGATATTGAATTGTTGATCTCAATTTAAATATATACATGCATATAAATTTTGAATTTGGTTTGGTTAAATTTGGCAGTGATTTGTGATCCTTGAACCCCTATTGTATGTCTACAGACCAATGAAGTTAGAGAGGTCTACCATTTCCACTATACAACGTGGCCAGACTTCGGTATCCCCAGCTCACCAAACGCATTTCTTGAGTTCCTGTACGCTGTCAGGGAGAAGGGCGTCCTTTCCAATAACGTTGGTCCATCAGTCATTCACTGCAGTGCTGGCATCGGACGCAGTGGGACATTCTGTCTCGTGGATTCAGCATTGGTTTTGGTATTTAGGATTTTAAGTTTACAATATAACTCCACTGAGGTGCTTGCTATTCAATGATTGATTTTCTTCAAATATAGAGGAAAAATCGCGAAATGGCAAAATATTATCTTAAATCATTGAAAGAAAATCAATGGTTGAATTCTTTAAATGACTTAACTATGGAACGGAAATACAAATTAACAAATATATGACTCATTCTAAAACTAAGAGCAAATATGAATTTCAAAAAAAAGAAATATTATCCATATATAATTAGAATGTATTAAGCCTCAAAATTTATCATTTCTTATCAGGTCATCGTTTATAATATTCAAATTCTCATATTACTGCATGGTCTCTGTACAAACAGGTTGAAAAAACTGGTACAATGGAAGGCATAGATGTACAGTCTTTGCTCATTTCGATGCGGTCGTACCGGATGGGCCTCATACAGACGTTCGATCAACTCAAGTTTTCGTATATGGCGATTATCGCAGGGGGCAAGGAAATTCTCAAGTCAGCAGGGGCTCAGCAGGTTAATAGTGTCCTTGATGATTACATAAATAGGGTAGGCTTTCAATTCCTTTCTTGTTAGATACTATCTCGAGTCTTTCCAAGAATTCAAACATTTATCACACTCTGTCATTTTTGTTGTTGTTATTTTTGAGTTATAAGTGATTTCCACTGAACATAAGGTTTGATTTGTGTTTACATTTAAGTTCTTCATGCATTTCATGCTCATTATCTGCATAGACCCTCTAAGTTATAAATTGCCCTTCTATAAATCTAACCCCTGATTTGTTACAACTTTATGATACATAAAGGGATGATGACATTCAGAATTAATCCTGAAATCAAAATTGAGAGCCTTTAATTTCAGATTATCATTCATTTGGAAAGTAATATATATATTTACTAGGCATTTGCATTAAAATAATTAGAAGTACCTTTAATGAATATAAATGACCTAGGAAAAATTTTTTTTAAGGGGTCTAAGCACCTTGGGCATGAATCCCATATATTGCTGATAAGATCTCTGAAATAATTGGACTCAACACTTGCATTGTTAACAGGAAGGTGAAGATGAGGCCCCGACTCCCCCTCAGCGTGTCGAGAGCCTCTCCCCGTCCCACAGAGGTAGCCCTCCTCCCCCACCTCCCCGCAGTTTCCCAGTTGATGACCATCCGGAAGGTTCTCCCAGTAAACAACGCAAACTTGATGAGGCCCAGACAGCTATACCACCGAAACCTCCACGTGCACATGTTTTTCAGACAAATGATGATGATTATGTTAAAGACTATGAAGCAAAAGAAATCGTCGGTGACAATGTTAATGACACTGAAACTGATAAAGGTGTAAAGGGTGAGAGATTGGACACAGAGAACAATAATCCTGTGGATGAAGCGGTGAATTTTCGTGAGGAGGATAGAAGGGATGAGGGCCCAGAAGGGGGTCCAGGTGACCAAGAGGGAGAGGGGATTCAGGAGAACTCGATGGAAGAGGCTCAGGAACAACAGGGGAACGATGTGTCAGAGCAGGAAAGGTTAGTGTGGAATATAGTGTTTCCTGTTTGTGATTTACATATAACTAATAATTAACTATCAAATGTTTACTTAATATTGCTTCATTTTTTATCCCCCGCCGAATCGAAGGTTTCGGTAGGGGTATATTGTTTTGGCATTGTCCGTCCGTCATTCCATCCGTCCCTCCGGAACCTTATCTTGGTAGGCATTGATCAGAAAATGTTCAAACTTAGTCAGAATGTTCCCCTTGATCAAACCTCGACCACTTGTAAAAGTGGGTCACATGGGGTCAAAAACTAGGTCACTAGGCAAATCTTAGAAAAATCTTTGGAACAAACTAGAGGCATTATACATGATCAAATATTTATGAAACTGTATCAAAATGTTTTCCTTGATGAACTCCTGGACTTACATAAAACTGGGTCACATATGATCAAAAATTAGGTCAAAAGGTCAAATCTTAGAAAAATCTGTCAGGAACCATATTATGGTAATGACTGGTCAGATTATGTTTAAACTTGGTCAGGATGTACCCCTTGATGAAATATGGACCGCTTGTAAAAGTGGGTCACATGGGGTTCAAAAATTAGAGGCATAATACATGGTCAAATATTCATGAAACTTAATCAAAATGTTTTCCTTGATGAACTCTTAGACATATATAAAACTGGGTCACATATGATCGAAAATAAGGTCACCTGGTCAAATCTTAGAAAAATCTTGTCAGGAACCATATCATGGTAATGATTAGTCAGATTATGTTTAAAATTGGTCAGGATGTACCCCTTGATGAAATATGGACCGCTTGTAAAAGTGGGTCACATGGGGTCAAAAACTAGGTCACTAGGTCAAATCTTAGAAAAATCTTTGGAACACATTAGAGGCATTATGTATTGTCTAATATTCATGAAACATGATCAGAATGTTTTCCTTGATGAACTCTTTGACATGTTTAAAACTGGGTCACATGTAATAAAAAATTAGAAAACTGGGTCACATGTGATAAAAAAAATAGGTCACAAGGCCAAATCTAACAAAAATCTTGTCCGAAACCATTTCATGGTATTGATTGGTCGGGTAATGTTCATACATGTATGACTGAACACATGATAATTATTCTAAACAAACTCAAACTTTTATCCAACGTTCATAATGGTCCATTTCTCTGCAGCCATATTACATGTTAATATAGAAATATTCCACCTTCTTTTCATTTCCAATCCATGAACTTTGCCTTATCAGGCGGGGGATATCAATTCAACGAATTTGCTTGTTTTTAAATAAATGTAAAGGGTTTATTAATCGCAAATCAAATCAAATCAAATTCAATTTAACAGGGTTTTTTCAAAAGCTTGAGATAAAGGCAAGATTTTTCCATTGCAGCGATGCACAAGTAAACATAAGCCAGTACTTTTAATTGAAAACGCTCTAAATGTGTATCAAACATGTGATCCTTTGATCCAAAATGTGATTAACTTATCACTTGGCAATTATCACTGATATTGGTGATACGATAGCCTATATTTATACAGATACAACTCAAAAACTTATAAAATGTCTTGTCTCATTTTGATTACAATTATTTACAGATATTCCAAGTATTAATGATAACATGTGCAGTTAATTTATAATTAAACATCAAAAAATACATTCAAAGGAGTAGGTGGACAGTTGCATACAAGGGCTTTTTAACCTTATACCAGGTGCCAAAATTGGGCTACTTTCAAATTGCTAAAAATTACAAATTATTTGCTGTAATACTTAACCTTGATAAAGTAAATGTTGGTTTTAGTATGATAAATAGGATTTATAAACAATCAGAAGGCTATGTAGGTTTGTTTAAAACACGTTTCTCTAAAAATATTTTTTTTTCCCTATGCGGTAGACACAGTCTCCGTTAATTAATAAAAAGCAATGCTTTTCTTGAAAACAAACAATATCTGAACAAGACCAGCTCAAGTACAATATAGTGTATGCAGTATAGTGTATGCATAACAGAATTCCCAACATATTTATTTGCTATGATATCAGATATTTTTGCATGATCTTGTATTTTCCCATAAACACAAGGAGTGGAAAAAAAATCTCCTGTTATGTCCCTCATAAAATAAATAAAATAAATAAATAAATAAATTATCATGGGATGAAAAAGCCTTGCATACTATTTCCTTATTTCTGATTTTACCATTTCAGTGGTACTCAATTAAGACAGCGTAGAAAAGAAGAAAGAGAGAAACGAAAAGAAAAAACTCAAGAAATGCTTCGTAGAATGAAAGCAAAGCAGCATCAAAGTGACACTTGGAAGAAACGAAAGTCTTACTTCAAACCTATAGCGATAGGACTGTCCATAATATTTGGATCATATCTCTTATATAAATTCCTATGGTAGCTACCTTGTTTTAATCTTTGTGTAAATTAGGTTATATGTTTATGTAGTATTCTTCTCTATTCATTCTTAATTTGCATTTATATCACTTTACTTCTGTACTGCTTGGTCTTGGTTTTAGATGTTAGAATTATACTCAAAGTCAGAAATGGCATTTTCTTGTGCACGTAGTTAGGGCTATACAATTTAAACATACAACCCTCCCATGATGGCAAAATGAAGAAATTCTACAGGGGAGGTTCCAGTTTGTTGTCTGCTACATTTTAACCCTGTTGGCTTGAACTCCCAGTGACCGACGCAAAAAACTTGAGCCTCAGAAAATTTGAGCCAAGCGGGAATGTTGACCTTCAAGCGTAAGAAATCAGTCATTTTCATCTAGTTCTAGCAAACGAGGATTTCGAGCCAACGGGTTTCGACTGTACATGTCTAAAACATATTTTAAAAAGAGGGAAAGTACAAATCAAACTTGCCTTCAATGGGTGGTTTAGAGTTATTTCACTTTAACATATTACCCCTGGGGTAAGGCACTTTTAAATTATAGCAGCCCCGTACATAAGTAAATTTGCCCTGCTGGGGTCCAAATTAGCGAAAAAGACACCCAACTATACATTAAGAAAATAATTGCCTTCCCCCCGTGGGTTATATGTTTAAATGGTACAGCCCTTATTACACACACTATGGAAACAGTAAACTTTGCTTTGATTAAAACATTCTGCATTTGGTTGAGACTTTCATCAGATATTAAGCAAAAATAGAACCACTGAATTTTTAGCTTGTCTGTTGTTGCTTTTTGAAGAAAAAAGTTTCAGAATTATTTAATAGACCTGATATTGTTGGCACTTTTCCAGACATTTTTGCAAAAACTGGCTTATTCTAAGGTGAAAAATAAAGAAGTTCAATGGTCAATCTGTGAGACTGCAGCTTTAACCTTGTTCATAACTCGCAAAATGTTATAGATATTCACACGAAACATTGTACACATGTCACCAGTAACAATACGCATACATAGCAAGTCCCAAAACTCAGATTGTTATTTTTTCTTAGGTCAGTAAGGGTTTCAAGCAGGTTTTAAAAAGGGGCAGGGTGCTCTAGAAAAAGGGGAAGGGTGCTAAAGAAAAAGGTCAGAGTAATGCAGAAAAGAGGTAGGGTGTTGCAGAAAAGGGGCAGGGTGTTGCAGACTGCCAGATATATTAAGTTTGTATGTATGAACAATCATAAAATAATCTTAAATAAAACGAAGAAAAAATTATATTATCTAAAGCATAATAAAAAGGCAGGAAGTGCACTTCCTAGTCTCAGGGCAGAGGCAGAATAAGGCCTCTATTAAGGAAGGCAGGGTGTGGCACCCTCCCATAACTCATTAGCTTTAATCCCGTAATTAAACTTGTTAATTAGTTTAAAAAACTGAAGAATGTTGGCGTCTGCTTTTGATGCGCTTGTTACTATTGTTATATGAAAACGCAACAAAGCAAATTCGCAAGTGCAAGAAAAATAAAATCTTAAGTGTCTAGCTTTATGAAGTTTAAACTTTCCTCATTATTTTGTTTTCTATATCTATTGCTAGTGATGTATGTGTGTAGGTTTTGAGTTTATCATTATTTTCTCAACTACTGTAAACTATGATGTTTGCTGTATCATTATTTAAGTTTTCAAAAGATCTTTGCAGTATTTAAAGAATTTAAATATGTGATATATATTTTTGTGGTAATGTTCCTCTTGTTATTGTTATTTGACATTAGAGCATAAGAAAGTGCTATCAGTTATTTTGATAGAAAAAAGAAAAATTGTGGTGCCTTTTTGTTAAAAGAAAATAGTTACAATAAAAACGATTTTTATTATGTTTTACAAAATAACACTCCCATATTTGTAAATATTGTACATTATAATAGTCATGTATGAAAATGCTCTTTATTGTTACATTTATAATCAAAGATAATTACCAGACACTGCCAAACCTCAGAATTTCCTGTCATAATCGACGGCTAAAACGTAAAAAAAATCGCATTTTGGTGACCTCCCATATAAATTCCATTGTAAACCTGAATATTGTACATGAGAAATTAAATTTGTAAAACCAAATCTCTGGAAAGGCATTTTTTGTCCTAACTATCTGACAGTAGGTTTGATTTCTTTGTAAAGTTCTTAAGACCTTATGATTATTACAGGTCAGTTCTTATGGTCGAATAGGTTTGGTGGTGTTTGAATTACTGTTTAACCAAATGTTATTAATTCTGAAATTCTGAAATTAATATGGCACTTAACCTAACTGTCTGTTTTTTGTATTTTATTCAGCAATCTGCCATCGTATGACACATATAAACTCGTGATAGTGATTGTGAACAAACAAGTGTTCTACAAGTTTATTTCAAATAGGGTTTAAAGGCCGAACTAAGTTTTAAGAAAGGTTTGAAGTATGTTAAAATTGACTGATTAAATTAAAATGTTTTGTAATGTTGTTAATGCAGCTCAATGCCTATTTATGTTTTAAAAACTATTTTGATGATTAGTTGTTTTTTTAAGTCAATTCTTTAACAGAAAAGAAGCAAACATATCGCTTGTACTAGAAATGTTGTTTTGATTATTTGAATCTACTCACTTTTATTGACTGTATTTGTTAAGAAAGGTAAACAAGGAGTTGCACATCGTTGGCAACCATGGTACAACTTCCGTTACACTTCATACATACTGTGGGACAATTGACTGACAAAATCTCGTTTTAATGAATATGCATGAGGCAGGAGAGACAACTCTTCTTCCAATGAATTTGCATGTTACACTCAAATATTGTTCAATAATCGTAGTGTCAGTAGCCTCCATGGCCGTGTGGTCTTGACTACTGCTAAATATTATTGTACTGGGAAGGCGGACCCGAGTCACTAAAGCATCTGGTACTTTGTGGTACCAACGAAACTGCCTCATTAATTATTCATGATTACGAGATTTTCAAAGCCAAATTGCCCAAGGTACACAACGAAGCATAGCATAGTTTGTATCAGTGGTATCCGGCGATGGGAGTTGCCATGCCACGGGTAATTTGTTAATCATGTCATATTTATATTTCACTAATTCAAACATAAAGTCATTTGTTGACATACTCAATTACATGGACATTTATGGTAAGCCATCCTGTATACAATAACAGTTGAACCTTGTTGGCTCGATCTCACAGGGACCGTCAAAAGTACCTCGAGCCTCGAAAAAGTCGAGCCAAGCGGGAATGCTTATCTTCCGGTTAAAGAAATTGGTCCTTAAAATCCAGTTCGAGCCAGTGAAGAATTCGAGCCAAGAGAGTTCAAGCCAAAGGGGTTCGACTGTATTGCTAATAATATGAACAGCTTCCAACAGTTATCGGTCTAAACGTAATAATGACATTCACATGTAATTAAATAATATGTGATCAAAGTAACATAAATAAATCAAATATGTGATGAAAATTGAATAACTGCCGGGCCATCTTATTGATGCATGTATCTTGTAATCGTATATTCCAATCAATATTACTAAGTAGTTAAACTTAGGAATCTTATTGGTCAGTTTAGGTAATGTTTACTTGATTTTGCAAATTGACCAAATTATTTTGAGGACTCAAATTTATATTCATTTGAAATTCTCGATTGTAAGGATTTTTGTCATACACCCATTCATAAGGTGGCCTCTGTGTTTACAGTGAAACATATTCTGAAGGTTATGGAGACTTCAAAGGTCCTTCATATATATAGATTCACATGATGTGTAGAGAGTGAAGATGTCCCACACATCGTAAGACCTATTTTACCTTGGTACGACTCGGTTACGTTTACAACTCTATTATGGTTGCGCTCAGGTCAGACTTATTCTTGTTAGTGACTGGACTGTGCCTAAACCCAATTGAAATTGAGATTAACATATCAGTAATTTTATTTAAAAAAAAAATTGGTCCATTATGAAATTATGTCATTTATGTTCATTTTGTTAATGGGTTTTAACTGCAGTTGGTTTAAACAATATTTATTTCAATTTTGAGATATACAAAGATTGAGCAGTTTCAAAGATTTCACTGCCGCAAAGATAAGTGATAAATGCTTAAATTATCACTGCAGATTTGAGATTGGAAGCTTTGAAGTTACTCTTGTAGTGAATTGCCGATGATTTACAATTCAGATTCTTTCTAGGCAGTTATAACATATAGTTGCTCGGTGAATCCAATGGGAAAGCATACACATTTCTTTTATTATGAGAATGACAGCTGATAAAAGATTATTAGCACCAACACAAAGTGCTGTAAATATCAGATTATCCCTTCTCACACTTGTAATTAGCATGTGTCGTTAAGACCAACGGAGCGAGCGTTCTAGCAAAAATATCAAAGTTGAAAATATGACCGACCATTTGACAGGTTAGAAGTGTTGAGTAATCATAGTGAGCATTGTACAATTTTTATGGTGTTATTTACATCTAGTTCTGATATTTGAGGATAGTATCTTGTATCGTTATCTAGTTCTGATATTTGAGGATAGTATCTTGTATCGCTATTTATAATTTTTAAGAAAGAAGGGTCATTTGTTTTGAGTCAGAAATTCATGCCATTTATAAAGACAAGTTCTTAATATCAATTAAGTTCTTTCCTAATTCAACCCCCTTCACACGAATAATGAACCAAATTCATTTTTTATAAAATTAGTGTTAATAATAGGGTAACAGGTTATATGAAAGATGACAGCAGGTGTGCAGAAAAAATGGTGGCATTTGTGTATTTTTATGGCAATGTGTGTCAGAACAAGTATGATATACATGTAAGACTCAAATCTATGGCTAGCCCCATAGCAGTGGCCATTCCCACAAACGCGGCCAATTTATTCCACAACCATGGCCCCCCCTAGATTAGGCCCATTTCCCGCTATAATTAAAGCGAAGACAAAACCACCGCATTCACCTGGCACTGCGGGGCCACCTGAAAGGTAAAAACCAATTGTGGTTACAACTGACTGGTGCATTATATTTATATTTGCTTAGGTAATACTTTTATGAGAAATAAAGTTGGGGCTGAACCTGTTTAAATGTGTATTATACAATTTGGACCTTGTTGGTGGGATTTTCTACAGGTGTGGGGCTTGTCATAGATCTTAATCTTAAATATATATTCTACTTTGTCGCTCATATGTGTTGACTTACCATTGTAAAATCACTGACATTGATACATTTTCCACAATATTATAAGTTTAGTTTACAATTATATTGTATTATAGTTTGTATTCAAGTCAAGTGTTGATAATGTTAGTGTTTATAATATGTTATGTGAATTGTAAATATTTGTATTATTCTAAGGACTTGCCATGTTGTATATAAGAATGTTAAAGAGATAAAATATATATTTTCATAGCTTTAATCAAATGTCTCTGATCTGTGTATGAATGATGTAACTGTCATGATTTTTAATGGGGGGAGGGGGATATTTCTCTGGCTCCAATTTCTCGAAACTTCTTAAGCTTAACAGGCTTAAGTAGCGTATTTCAATATGGCAAAATAATACTTAAATTGCATTTTTACGGTATTCATGAACAATGATTTATTGTGATTATCGATATGTTTATTTCTATCTAAAGCAAAAAAACTCTTAAAGAAGTAGTTATTACACAAATCATTGAAAGACAAAAAATAGTGAGCTTAGCTTTATCCTGTTTATAATGGATTTAAGAAGTTTCGAGAAATTGGGGCTAGAGTTATAACTGTTAAAAGTACAAAGCAACTTCTGTGAAATCATATATTTTCGTCAGCACGCATTTGTGGTATAACGGAAAAAACGGCAACTAATAAGATATTCTACTTTCAATAACGCTGTCAAAATTTTCTTGCATTCTCACTATTATTAACAAAACTAACATGATTGTGTTAACTATGTTCAAATAGTCCAATGATTCCGGTGAAAGCATAATTTGTCCAAGTCTAACAAAATGGCTGAAATATTATGACTGGAACCTTCTCGACAAAACAGACTTAACAGATATACTATATATAACATATTGAAATTTTTACAGTACTAAAACTTGTTTTACAGTTACTTATACGTGCCATAACTATAACTAGATTTATTCTAAACTACCTAATTTTTTATTCTTATCAATCTTTTAATCTATGGTAACTAGACTACAATACAGTGTAGTTTATCGTGCCATTTTTTGTTCTAGTTCAGATAGCGAAAAAGAGAGTAAAGAAAATTTCAAGTTGTGCAAAAAAAATGGGAGATATTAAAAATATGAAAAACTACCATTGGGCCGATTGTTCAGAGCTGTGTTTAAGTTAACAACATTGTTTAACTACAGCATTGTTAACTTTCAAATCTTTAATGCTCTGGAAGGTTCAATGGACACACTTGTGTCTGCAGTATTTCTAACATGATTTGAGACATCTGTTTCAGTTGTATTTGTTTTATTCAAATTCATGAGCACATCTTGAAGTATTTCACAATTTAGAGTTAACAATGGTGCTGTGAACAATGTTATTTACTTTATCAAAGGTTTGAACAAGCGGCCCATTTTTTGGATATTATTTTCTTCTGAATTTTACATAACGAGAACTTCTTTGATTTATATATATTACACTGAACAAGAGTACACTTAGTTTTTGTAACCTGTTGAATTAGTAACCATGCAGTGTTTCCATCTGTCCATATTTAGATTATATGACTGTATCAAATTACACTTTCCAGAAACATGTGCATTGCACAACATCTTGGGAATTTAATACACTTTGCACAGTAAAAGTTCTACAATGTGATAATGTTGTAACCTCAATGAATTTTAGCACTTGCTGTAAATATTTTGTTAGCACTATTTTAAAAGAGATGCATTATTGAATATCGAAAGTACAATTTATCGGATAGTGAAGCTTAGTATTAAAAAAACCCAACTTTTATAAGCTTGAGAACTAGACAGATTCTGGTATCAGTTAAGTTGTAGTTCTTATACTGTAAATAATCAGAACTCAACATGTATTACAAGGGTCAAGCTATTTTTGTTGCCATCCTACTAACATGGTCCGGCAAAATATAAGATCCGGAAAATTGAATGAATACTGGGGGAGTGTCTCAAAATCCTCAAAATCCAAGTGTTTGAGTGTCTCAAAATCCAATTTGCATGTAAAAATAAAACTAGAGACACCTATGGTGTAAGGACCAAAAATAAAAGGTTAAGCAAATTGGTCGTATAAATGTGTAAAAGATATCCAGCTTTCCGTCATTCATTCACCTGTGTACATTCATGTATTATTTGCCTGGCTATTTCATAATTCTCAAATGAATAACCTGAATAAAAAAGATCTATGTATATATTCTGTTTCTTATGGTGTTGCTTCAACTGTGTCAAAGTTTGATTGGCATTATTTTTTAACTGGCCTGTTGTAGTTTTAAAGAAAAAGCTCTAGGTATTGTGATACCCATTTGTGTCGGTGTCCGTGACTTAAACGTTGGCTATAAGTTAAACAAAAATGTTTGTGCCAATGCATAGTTGTAGTTGTAGTATGAGTCTAATCTGTTACTTCGTGATGGATTTGCCATATAAAAATATCGTAAAAACCCCATCCGTTTACAATTATTTGGATTTGGTCAAGATGCAGCCTGGACAAGCTAAAATAGAAGAAATTTTGACCAGACTTCAGTGTGACCTTGACCTACTTTCATGGGCAGTTCAACAATGGCGGCCTCTCATAATAAACATTTTTAAAATCCCCCCACTTAATGACCAGTACGACCCTGAACTTTGACGTACGGACCTGAGTCTTGCATACGACACGGTGTACCTAAATCTACAGATTTTTTATCATTTAAGTCAAATTAATTGAACAAAACAATGCATAAACATTTGAATAAAAAAACCTTTGTTTTTGGATCACCTATTGTTTGTGCCTTTGAAGGGACTTTCTCATTTCTTTTTTTTTTGTTACGAATGTTAAAACTTAGATACTGATGGCTGGAACCCTTCAACAAATGTTAATATATGCTCGAATGTTGTCACTGAAGTCCTCGATTTTGAATAGCGTTAGTAGTTGTTGCCAGTTTTCTTTTTTTTGTTCTGACTGTACAGTCCTGGGTTCGGCCCCAAACATAAAAACGACAGAATATTTTTTATACTTTCAATTTCGGTCTCAAAGAGTGAAATAACACAAGTATTTACAGATGCATTACCGGGTAAAAATGGTGCCAAAACGAGTCCCTTTAAATGTAATCGGACAACAGAAATAGCCGTTAAATAGTTTGGTTACTAGAACGATTCCCTTGATATTGCGTTAGATTCTATGAAACAAATTTAAAGCGGTTAAAATAGCGCGATGTTCAACAGCATAAAGCAAGCATTGAGTCAGTTTACACACTTTTAGCATGGCGCTGTAGCTAGATCACTATCCTCCATAATATGAAGAGCGTAAGCATGAATTTGTTTTGACTTTGTCACCGAACAAATATGTAATCGGAGACAAATAACAATCCTACTTCCAGGTATAAGGAAGGCCAATATTAACACATGTTTCAAACTGATTTTCAGGAGTGTTGTTTATATCTGCGATCTTTACTCAAAATAATAAACGGGCAGTCAGGTTATAGTTTTAATGATCGATAAAGATTTTGGGATATTTTGCAATGCTTTTATTTGCTGTTATTCCAAGGTACATCAAAATTAAAACAAAACAAAGAGGGTCCAACAATTGGCTTGACATTTAAACACTTTGCACGTGCAAACACATCGAACAAGAAACCAAACTTCGAAATGTTGTTCAGAGCCGGTGCAATGTGACAATTTATTTATTCCCCTGAATGGAGGTAGCAACTTGGTAAGATGTTTGTTGCTGATAAGCCCCGCCGTATGCAGGAGGCATCACTTGTCTCTGGATTATTGCTGTCTGGGCGTCGTATGGACCAGGGTACTGCTGAATGGTCTGAAATTGAGTTTGTAACATCAGGAGCCATGATTGCGAACCGTCTCAAGTCTCAGACTCAGGTGGCAAAAATGCAAATCTTCACATCCTTGTAACTATTTTTCTAATCGATTTTTTGATAATGAAATTAGCTGAATTTTATAACTCGAAATTGTACAATTATCGCATTTATGTTTGTTATACGAATCAAATAAAGAGGATTCTTTGTTATTTAATAAGAGTGATTTTCTGAGTCTGTGTCTAGACTTGGACTTAAGACTGGTCGTAATTTGTTTGTTGTGATGGCAAGACAAACTTGGGCCAAATACATCGTCTTAAAACGGTAAAGACGATTTGCGCTCCCCGTTTTTACTAACGCGTTAAGAAATCAATAACTTGCAAATGTCCTTGAAAATATACGTGGACTACACTTGGAAGTATATATTTGTATTACATACTGTATTACATACTGATCTGATGACCATTTACTTTTAATTAATTGCGAGTATATACACTAAGTCCTTCTGTCTGCAGTAGGTAATATGGAGCAGAAATGTATACAGTTTTGTGAAAAGGTCGGCAAGTTTATTGCCGATTTTAGTCGTAAATTAAATTAATTTTAGGCCATTGTTTCATTTTTCTACATATTTGTGTGAATTAAGAAATAGATACATCGCATAACTTACCTGAACACGATTTTTTCGAAAAATAACAAAGCCAAGAACAGCAAGGACGACAACTCCAAAAACGACGCCTAGCACGATACCAGTTATTTCCCCTACACCAAGGCGGCAATCTGATTGGTCACCGCACGGATCGTAACCGTTACAGTTTGAATCTTCGCTGATACATCGCCCGTTGTCACAGCTGTACTCGTATGAATAGCAATAACCTGTGGAAAATGGAGATTTCTAAAAACCAGAGAAAGACAACTCGCGTTAAACTGAAATTGTTTATTGATATGACTAGTAACGAGTATGCGCATCTTCTAAACAGACCAGCGAGCCAAACATGTCATTTTGGCCAACACTCAAATCAAAAGAAAATAGAGTTTGACTTTTGAATGGAATATATAGAAAATCAGGGGAAAACACGCGCAAGTGGTACTTACCCGTGTGATAAGCAGTGAAGACTAGGGTCATCTGGTTGTAGCTGAAGTCGCCCCCATTCTTAAACCGAAAGGTGAGGTAGCGACCAGAACTTGTAAAGTCACCTTCTACGCCTCCGCTTCCACATACCCTGTCCAGTCCTTAATATAATTAAATATTGCTTTAAATTTTGTATAATCGTCATTTTATAAGTGTTTGGTCTGGGGGCCAATGATAACCTCGAAAGATGTTAAGGTTCGATTTTCCGAATCATTTATTCCAACCAATAGTGTATGACCAAGAAGAATGGGAAATCCCGTATAAGATGGCCCCTTACTGTAGGACCAAAGAACAATGAGAAATCCCGTGTTAGATGGCCCCATACTGTAGGACCAAAGAACAATGGGAAATCCCGTATAAGATGGCCCCATACTGTAGGACCAAAGAACAATGGGAAATCCCGTATAAGATGGCCCCATTCTGTAGGACCAAACAACAATGAGAAATCCCGTGTTAGATGGCCCCATACTGTAGGACCAAAGAACAATGGGAAATCCCGTATAAGATGGCCCCATTCTGTAGGACCAAAGAACAATGGGAAATCCCGTGTAAGATGGCCCCATACTGTAGGACCAAAGAACAATGGGAAATCCCGTATAAGATGACCCCTTACTGTATGACAACAGAACAATGGGAAATCGCGTATAAGATGACCCCTTACTGTAGGACAACAGAACAATGGAAAATCCCGTATAAGATGGCCCCATTCTGTAGGACCAAAGAACAATGAGAAATCCCGTTTAAGATGGCCCTATACGGTAGGACCAAAGAAAAATGAGAAATCCCGTTTAAGATGGCCCCATACGGTAGGATCAAAGAACAATGGGAAATCCCGTTTAAGATGGCCCCATTCTGTAGGACCAAAGAACAATGGGAAATCCCGTTTAAGATGGCCCCATACTGTAGGACCAAAGAACAATGGGAAATCCCGTTTAAGATGGCCCCATTCTGTAGGACCAAAGAACAATGAGAAATCCCGTGTTAGATGGCCCCATTCTGTAGGACCAAAGAACAATGAGAAATCCCGTTTAAGATGGCCCATACTGTAGGACCAAAGAACAATGGAAAATCCCGTATAAAATGGCCCAATACTGTTGGACCAAAGAACAATGGGAAATCCCGTATCAGATGGCCCCTTAATGTAGGACCAAAGAACAATGAGAAATCCCGTGTTAGATGGCCCCATACTGTAGGACAAAAAGACTTATGGGAAATCCCGTATAAGATGGCCCCATTCTGTAGGACCAAAGAACAATGAGAAATCCCGTGTTAGATGGCCCCATACTGTAGGACCAAAGAACAATGGGAAATCCCGTATAAGATGGCCCCATTCTGTAGGACCAAAGAACAATGGGAAATCCCGTGTTAGATGGCCCCATACTGTAGGACCAAAGAACAATGGGAAATCCCGTATAAGATGACCCCCTTACTCTAGGACAACAGAACAATGGGAAATCGCGTATAAGATGACCCCTTACTGTAGGACAACAGAACAATGGGAAATCCCGTATAAAATGACCCTATTCTGTAGGACCAAAGAAAAATGAGAAATCCCGTTTAAGATGGCCCCATACTGTAGGACCAAAGAACAATGGGAAATCCCGTTTAAGATGGCCCCATACTGTAGGACCAAAGAACAATGGGAAATCCCGTTTAAGATGGCCCCATACTGTAGGACCAAAGAACAATGGGAAATCCCGTTTAAGATGGCCCCATTCTGTAGGACCAAAGAACAATGGGAAATCCCGTTTAAGATGGCCCCATACTGTAGGACCAAAGAACAATGGGAAATCCCGTTTAAGATGGCCCCATACTGTAGGACCAAAGAACAATGGGAAATCCCGTTTAAGATGGCCCCATTCTGTAGGACCAAAGAACAATGAGAAATCCCGTTTAAGATGGCCCCATACTGTAGGACCAAAGAACAATGGGAAATCCCGTATAAGATGGCCCCATACTGTAGGACCAAAGAACAATGGGAAATCCCGTATAAGATGGCCCCATACTGTAGGACCAAAGAACAATGGGAAATCCCGTTTAAGATGGCCCCATACTGTAGGACCAAAGAACAATGGGAAATCCCGTATAAGATGGCCCCATTCTGTAGGACCAAAGAACAATGAGAAATCCCGTGTTAGATGGCCCCATACTTTAGGACCAAAAACATTGGGAAATTCCGTTTAAGATGGCCACATTCTGTAGGATCAAAGAACAATGGGAAATCCCATGTAAGATGGCCCCATACTGTAGGACCAAAGAACAATGGGAAATCCCGTATAAGATGGCCCCATACTGTAGGACCAAAGAACAATGGGAAATCCCGTATAAGATGGCCCCATACTGTAGGACCAAAGAACAATGGGAAATCCCGTTTAAGATGGCCCCATACTGTAGGACCAAAGAACAATGGGAAATCCCGTATAAGATGGCCCCTTACTGTAGGACCAAAGAACAATGAGAAATCCCGTGTTAGATGGCCCCATACTGTAGGACCAAAGAACAATGGGAAATCCCGTATAAGATGGCCCCATTCTGTAGGATCAAAGAACAAAGGGAAATCCCGTGTAAGATGGCCCCATTCTGTAGGACCAGTGAACAATGGGAAATCCCGTATAAGATGACCCCATACTTTAGGACCAAAAACTTTGGGAAATTCCGTATAAGATGGCCCCATACTGTAGGACCAAAGACTAATGGGAAATCCCGTATAAGATGGCCCCATACTGTAGGACCGAAGAACAATGGGAAATTCCGTATAAGATGGCCCCTTACTGTAGGACCAAAGAACAATGGGAAATCCCGTTTAAGATGACCCCATACGGTAGGACCAAAGAACAATGGGAAATCCCGTATAAGATGGCCCTATACTGTAGAACCAAAGAACAATGAGAACTCCCGTGTTAGATGGCCCCATACTTTAGAACCAAAACATTGGGAAATCCCGTTTAAGATGGCCCCATACTGTAGGACCAAAGAACAATGGGAAATCCCGTATATGATGGCCCCATACTGTATGACCAAAGACTAATGGGAAATCCCGTATAAGATTGCCCCATACTGTAGGACCAAAGAACAATGGGAAATCCCGTATATGCTGGCCCCATACTATATGACCAAAGACTAATGGGAAATCCCGTATAAGATTGCCCCATACTGTAGGACCAAAGAACAATGGGAAATCCCGTATATGATGGCCCCATACTATATGACCAAAGACTAATGGGAAATCCCGTATAAGATGGCCCCATACTGTAGGACCAAAGAACAATGGGAAATCCCGTATAAGATGGCCCCATACTGTAGGACCAAAGAACAATGGGAAATCCCGTATAAGATGGCCCCATACTGTAGGACCAAAGAACAATGGGAAATCCCGTGTTAGATGGCCCCATACTTTAGGACCAAAAACATTGGGAAATTCCGTGTAAGATGGCCCCATACTGTAGGACCAAAGAACAATGGGAAATCCCGTATTAGATGGCCCCATACTGTAGGACCAAAGACTAATGGGAAATCCCGTATAAGATGGCCCCATACTGTAGGACCAAAGAACAATGGGAACTCCCGTATAAGATGGCCCCATATTGTAGGACCAAAGACTAATGGGAAATCCCGTATAAGATGGCCCCATACTGTAGGACCAAAGAACAATGGGAAATCCCGTGATAGATGGCCCCATACTTTAGGACCAAAAACATTGAGAAATTCCGTGTAAGATGGCCCCATACTGTAGGACCAAAGAACAATGGGAAATCCCGTGTAGGATGATTTTTTAATGTAGGATTTGTTAGCGCAGCGTCGTGTCGGATATTTGTTAAAACATTTGATTTCTTATCTAAACTTAAAACAAACATGTAATTTGCCTCGTTCAATTGAACTTTTGAAAGATTGTGAAATGTCAACTTGGAGCATAATGTATTCTTAAAATTCAGTGATTACTCAAAATTGCTAGACAATAAATGACTCTCCAAATTAAGACGTTACTTACTATTTCTCTTGAGTACAATTGTTTTACGGCGTATTCAAGAACTGTGTGTGGATTGGCAACTTTCCTAGAATTAACATGTTTGTTTTTTGGTGTTTAGTACAGTCAATACAAACCAAATAACGTAAACATAGAGTTCCACAGAGACTTTGTATTACGTGCCAGATTGCCCGTGTTCGACCAATGTCATGCAAGCTTCGTAATTTTGCGTCAATGTTAAATGTCAAAAGTTAAGTTCGTCTGTTCAATAGCTCACTGGCGGTTCCAAGCGTGAAATTAAGTAAACGAACAGACGGTGATAAAACTAAAGTAAGCGTTTTTACAAATTATCTGATGACCTTTCACGATCTTAGTCTGAAACTGTGTATTGTCGTGTATTCCATTTTCGTACACCAGAGTTGTTTGGTACAACATAGATTTATCATTATCAAACCTCTGATTAATGAGAATGGTGTATTGAAGACCTTTCTATCCTACCAATTCGACATAGCACTAGCGGATCCCTGGTGTGCACCAGGTCCCCCAAAATCCTTCATTATTTATGCCCCCGAAGGTGGGCATATTAAAATCGCACCGTCCGTCTGTCCGTCCGTCCGTTTGTCTTGCTCAATAACTCGTGTCCGGGCTGTAACTTTCCCTTGTATGAACAGATTTTAAAATAACTTGCCACATGTGTTCCACATACCAAGACGACGTGTCGCGTGCAAGACCCATGTCCCTACCTCTAAGGTCAAGGTCACACTTTGGTGTTTATTTACAACAGAGTGCTGCATATAAGGACATAGAGTATAAGTTCTCGTGTTCGGGCTGTAACTTTCCCTTGTATGGACAGATTTTAAAATAACTTGCTACATGTGTTCCACATACCAAGACGACGTGTCGCGTGCAAGACCCGTGTCCCTACCTCTAAGGTCAAGGTAACACTTAGGTGTTCATTTACAACAGAGTGCTGCATATAAGGACATAGAGTATAAGTTGTCGTGTCCGGGCTGTAACTTTCCCTTGTATGGACAGATTTTAAAATAACTTGCAACATGTGTTCCACATACCAAGACGACGTGTCGCATGACAAACCCGTGTCCCTATCTCAAATGTCAAGGTCACACTTGGGTGTTTATTCACAATGGAATGCTGCATATATATATATATATATATATATATATATATATATATATATATATTGTCAACTATGGGTGGTATTTTTTATGTTTAGAGGCAATTTAGAATAACTTGCCATATGTATTTGACATGTAAAGGCAAGATCAACTTTTCATGTACTGACCTTGTTCATAGGTCAATGTCACAATCGGGGGCATTCGTCACATACTGTGACAGCTCTTGTTTTTTTTTTATTTCAATGTAGGACATAAAAGTTATAAAATACGCCCAAAATGCACCATGTCGGATTAGAAATTGTTAAAAATTTCTTTGGGTAACCCCCCCCCCCCCCCACACACACACACACACACCCTGCCAACACTTTTAACCAAATAAATAACGATTCTGAGAGAGGGGCGCAAGTCAAAAGGTTACGCCCTTAAGTTAAACCCCCTCTAACGTCGAATCCTGGAGCCGCCCCTGCATAGCATGTTCATTTGGAAAGTGATATAGGGATTCGCTGGTTTCTCATTATCTTACCATGAATTTTGTTGACCGTCCCTGGAACATCACCATCGTAAACAGTAAAGTAGGTGTCATCACAAATGCCCGAGCCCATGTCAAAATCTTCAAACTGAAAATGGAGCCTATCCGCCGTGTACCACGTTTCTATGGTGACGTTGCAGTCACGTTGGTTGACGTAACCGTCAATAACGAGTTTACCGTCATCGATTCCCTCCATAATCATGTCGATGGTACTTCCGCAGTACTGGTCCATGTAGACTGTTATAATGTACATGTATCAGTTATAAGGTGGTCACCAATATGTGACTCTTCATTTAAAATTTGTTTATCGTTACAATTATTATTTTTTTTAAAAAGAGTGGAAATATTTTTTTATTTTGGTGATAATTTTAAGAATTTATTAACAATTCTGATCGTTTACACGTTATTTATATTCATACTACATAGAACTGGGATGATTTTGCATATATGTATCTACATTTTTATTGTTATCATTGTCCGCTTTAAAAGTGTAAGATACCCTTGACATGTCATTTAAATGCGCACAAATGAAATACTCAAGATATTAATTTATGGTATGAACATACACACTTCCCGAACGCACATCACTAGATTTGTGCATGTTCATAAAACCACAACAACAACCACAACCGCAACAACAACAACAACAACAGCAACAACACCACATTGTTTAACTAACTAATATAACGGATAAACATGAAGCTCAAGGGTGGTCGAAAATATAATGTACTGATCTATTTTCAATCAACTTCTACTGATTTATAAAACTTGAATAAACATCAAGCAATCAATCAACCAACCAACCAATGTATACATATAATTTCACTGAGTATGTCAAATATGTTCATTGATCGATTGATTTTACAATAATTATACATCAATAAATATAATTATATATTATTGTACTTACATGTTTCAATTCCATTGGTACATTTGAATTGAAAAATAACAATCGATAAAACAATAAAAAAGATTATTCTCATTTTTATACTTAAAAAAAATCTTTCTATCTAAATCACATATATGTGTATGTCAAACTCAGTCAAACATATGACTTCGTTCTGATTTACATGTCACGATCATCTACGATATATGTGTATGTATTTAAGGTAACAGATGCACAATTGTCAAAATTCTGAATACCTTGTGACCCAAGATTATTATGGTATCATTTGAAGGGAAATCATATTTAACAAAGAAACTGAGAAGTTAAACAATTTTGCAAAAAAGGTTTTTAAAGTATGCAAAATAAACATTGCACGTCCACCATTTTAATTGTAATATAGAGAAAACTGCAATATAACTTTATCTGTCATGTAATTTCTCTATAAGAAATAACCAACCAAATGCACTAGCGGTTCCAGGTGTATCAAAATCGTCCAAGTGTACTTTTTTTTTCAATATAGGAGGACAGTAGTAAACAAATACAACCAAAATGCAGCATTTCGGACTAGAAATAGTTACCTCCCCCCCCCCCCCCCCCCCCACGTTCCCGCAAACACTTCAAATCAAATAAATTTCAGTTCTGAGGGAAGGGCGCGAGTGAAAAGGTTACGCCCCTAAGTAACGCCCCCTTTAACGTCAAATCCAGGATCCGCACCTGTTTCAAATGATACCAACATAATATAGGATCGTCAGGTCAGGCGTCAACATTCAGCATCATTGCCAATGGCTCAGAAGTAGCTTTCTTTCTACATTGTATACCTTAAATTAAATTATCTTCCGTTATCATTTTCAACAATTGATATCATAAGATGAAGTTAATAACTGTAAACACATGATAGTGGTCGTTAGTATCCGATGTAATAGTTGATTATATGTATATCTTACGAGAAACAGATTCTCCCGTGTTCCTACTACTAAGAAAAAGATCTCCTATTTCGTCCAACCTCTTCTTGAAACCTGTTTTTCTTGCAACTTAACTGATCAGTTTTTATCTGAAGTCGTTAATTGTTTTCACCGATTGCCCCGTGAGTCCGAAGCAGCGCGAACTAAGTAATTAAAACCTTTCTGGCCAGAGCTGGTATTCAAGTTTGATCTTAATTGGATCTAAGAACGATGTAGCTAATCGGATGGCTTGTTATAAATAACTGACCAATAGAGTGGATAAAGTCAATAATGTATGACCATAAGAATAACTAAACATAAGTTGAATATTGAATACCACACCTGATCCGCCGTTCAGTGTTTGGTTACACTGATCACAATCCTATAATATACTGTATGTAAGTTTTTCGAACCTCGGGAAATACTTCGAGATAACGGACATTCGATAAAGCCGAAATACAAAAAGGGTTAAACGAAAAAAGTCGAAAACTACGTTACCAGAACATCGAGATAACAGAGTTCGAGTTTCGAATGTATTATATTCCTATGTATGTATGGGGGAGTGCCAAAGAGTCTGGCTAAAGTACATGGGCATGTCGCAACTATCACTTTGATTGTGTCGGATTGTGGTTTTATATAAGCCACAGTGACTCCATGTCAATTAGGAATTCCAAGTCCACGGGGTTCCAACTCTGTAACACAAGAAAAAGATGACTTTGCGAGTTTGTGACGCGGAAGCCTGAGAAATCCAACATTGAAATAGTCTAAAGCAGCTATTTACATAGCATAAGCTGCATCAGTCGACATTGGATTATTGTGTAAAAAACAAAAAGTAAACATAATGTGTTCGAGTATAAATGTTCAATACATTCAATAATCTCGACAGAAATGTATTTAATTTTCCAATGTGGATTAGTTGTTGTTGTCTTCGTTACTAGCGGATAGGTTAAACGATAGTGATGAAACGATTATCGAGTACAATCGATTAATCGTCGCTGATAATGCTATGTCGGCGACAATCGATAGTGGTTGTCCAAAATCGATGTCGCTAATGTTACTTCCGGTATATACATATATTTTTGTTTTGTTGTAAAAGTCGAGTAAATGTAAATTTTTCCTTCCGTAGATTCCTGTTATGTTCATTTAACAACTTTTCAACTGCGGTAAATGTTAACACTTTTGCTAAAAAATACAAACTCTCCCAAAATTACATATGGTTTTCAATTGTTTAAATAATCCATAAAACCTTCATCAATAATCTGTCTCTATGATGTGAGGGGTCTTACCTGCAATTACCTGAATCCCGGCTCGATTCATTCTGTATTTGAAACCTTTTGGGGTACCGTTTGTAATTAACTAATTTACTTTTTTGTGAAAGTTTTATGAATTATGATATTCTAGTGAAATGTTCAATATAACAGGTTATTGAATGTTAATTAAGCTGGTTTACAAAAATATAATATGCTTTCACATTGATAAAATGCTAAGGTAACTTGCTTGATGCGGTGTGAATCAGTTTGCAATTGATGTGTACTTATAAAGTATGTGTTGTTATGTGTTTACGTTAGGTTATTTTGGACAGAAAAAACGGTAATGGAGGTGTAGTTACTGTTGCAAAAAGCATGACTATAGCATCACACCTAATCATTCCAGGTTAAATGATCATGATGACACTTTGTTTAAAGAATGTATTCCTTGCTAATATAATAAACTATCGATTATTGTCTGATAGTAAATCGAAATGCTTGGTCCGATTCGATTCGATTATCGATAGCAAATGGAGTCCGATTTTCAAACACTATTAAATGATCACTCGTAACAAGTCGACCATCTCCGGCAAGCTTCGGGAGTCATGCCTGGTGGATAATGGCCGAGGTACTCCAATTTTTCCGAGCATCCCATATCTTGCAAAAAAAACGTGACCCCATCGACACAAAGACGTGACATTAGATATACAGTTTGAATAACCATACAAACCGAGACAAGTAAACATAATATTGAATAGTCTCTAGAAGTAAGACATAAGACAGGGGCGTTGCTAGGCTTAAAAACACTTGTAGGCCCTCTGGTTGTACATGAAGGTGAATTTGGGGATACCCACCCCAAATATTTCTTTCTAAATTAGAAGCAAAATATTGCAATTTGGACGTGATGTTTTGACGGAATTTCTCTTTTGTCATCCAGCAAAGGCAATGTTTTTTTTCTGGAAAAAAAGTAATTATTACCACTGACACACAGCTGGTGGTCTGACATATGTTGTCAATGAGCATGCGTGCCGCCGCGTGACAATTCACATATTGAAGAGGTGCGTTAAAAGATACGCTAGTCGTCTTCCCGGCGATAATTATTTGTGACACTATATGTACTGATGTATCCTTTTTTATTTTAGGTACATTTATCTTTAAGAAATATTACATACCACTAAGGGTCATATGACATTATAAGAACCGGCCAGTCAGCCCCCGAAGGTGTATATGGGCTGAGGCGTTAGCCGAGGTCCATTCACCTTCGGGGGCTGACTGGCCGGTCCTTATAATGCCATATGGCCCGAAGTGGTGTGTTATATTTCTTATATGATACCGAACTCTTTTTTTACCATTTAATATTTTAAAGCGCCTTTGATGTGTTTTATTGAACAAATCTAATAATAATTACTTGGGAAAAAATGTCATTTTGAAAATTGCAAGCAGCACTCACCAGTTTTATAACGTCAGCGATCCATATTATATGACGTCAGCGGTCCATATTATATTTTTGACGAGGTCCGGACCGGCCAAAAACATGATTTGGACCGCTGACGTCATAAAAACTGGATTTTTATTAAAATACATTGATATACTGACCGATCAACTTTATATACACAAAGAAGGGACACATTCATGTAAGGTATAATATATAAAAATAAATACGCGATGTATCGATTTGGCTTGAAAATGTTTGGGGTCGGAGTTTAAAAATTTGTCGGAGTGTAGGTGGTTCCGGTTGTTCGTATTAACTATCATAACAGGGGGCTTATAATTCACCAAAATTAATAATTGTTGGAAATTCGCGCCTGTTTACCAGCACCGTGTACGTTTGTGAGACACTCTTTTTTATACAGTGAAACTGGCAAAGATGTGAATCACTGTGAATCATGGCTTTATTACGACAAATACACTGTATCAAACGGTGAGTTTATCACGAAATAATTAACCGTTATTTTTTTATAAACCTTTAAAAGAATGAAATCATAAAACAATCTAAGTAGCATTTGTAATAATCGCAATTATGACATAAAAATTAAAGCGAAACGTTGCAATAGTTCCAAATTTTGAGTAGCGGAAACGCCCTGACTTAAATAGCGGCACTCTATAGTATAAGCCCATATTGACAAAGAATTCCCAGAAAATAAGGGACTGATTGCTATGTGGGGGTTGTTATTAAAACACTGGTGTGACGCTAATAAACCTTCATTTCTCATCAGCTTCTTACTGATTTTGCTCTGATATCAGTCTAGAAACATTACCGATGGCTGGTTGTTAGTGAGCAATGAACCTGGAAAGAGAAAATTGATAAATTCAACAAATGGTTATATAATTTAACTTCATAAATGATCAAATTGTAAATAATGACCATCATTAAATATTTAATTTACTTTAAATTCAAAGTAGTATTGTTCAAAACATATATATATTGAGAAAAAAGGAAAATGGTTAAAATTGTAAGAACAGTAGCAAAGAACATATAATGGCATAAAGTATAAAACGCAATTTCTTCAAAAAATATAAAAATGTAATTTTCATATAAGCATCATAATATTTGCCAGGCAATATAAAATGTATGCGCTGTTTTTTCGTTGAGATTATACCTTTCTTATTTCGATTTTGGAGATGAAGTGAGTGGTCTCAGTATTAAAGCAAATATATAACGGTTTCATATTGAATTCCTTCTTTTCTCTAATCTCATTGGTGAAATTGATTTATGCATAGTAGATGCTTAAACCATAAAATGCATATTTTTAAATCTTTTGGAGGGGAGGAAAACCAGTGAGAACACATTTAATAAAATGAGTCATTTAGTTGTGTGTTGCCTTGAGCCTTTATATTTGGAATCATTCGGATTTTTTCCTCAGAAGGAATGTCGATGGAATCGTAACTAGTTCATTATGCATTCATTGACAGGAATGGGTATAAGTAATGTTCCAGCATTTCTTACCAAGTTATGGCAGTTGGTGGAGGATACATCTACCGACGAAATGATAGCATGGGACGTGGTATGAAGATTTTATACGTCATTTTCTTTACTGACTTTGATGAATTTCGGATATTTATTTTCGGATGATCATGATGAAACAAATCTTTATTCAAATTCATGTTGAGTTCTAAAGAATCACCAGAGGTCCCCTTTATATTTACTATTAATCTCATGTGATATAAGATTTTTGAGTGGAATTCAATATTATTTTGATATAATTCAACAAAAATATTAAAATAGTTTTCACAGTTTTCTCTTAATACTTAAATTTTGTCCAACAACTAAGATGGTTCTACTTGTTAAATAGCGAGAAAAACTTCATCAGCAGTGATTTATTTATACTAATTTTGGCTATTAATGGCATGCCTAGGTAAGAAGTTGACTCGTCTATAATTTGAAATTTTATTTTGGTCTTAAAGCTGCACTCTCACAGATTTACGGTTTTTACACCTTTTATTTTTTTTGTCTTTGTGCCTAATTATCTGCAAACCAGTGATATAAGGCTGCTGGAAAAAGATCAGATTGCAGATTTTGATATTTCTGTTAGAAAATTAATGTTTTATGGCTAAAAAGGTTACAAACGGTTTAAGTAAAATGCATTAAACATCAATTATTGAACTTGAATATAAATATCTGCGATCTATTTTTTTGCCAGCAATCTTATATGACTAGTTTTTATGCATTTTTTGCATAAATTAGTTGTTCAAAGACAAAGAAATAAAAAAGTTGTCAAAATATTCAATCTGGGAGAGTGCAGCTTTAAGACAAAGATTGGTCTTCTTGCTTTGTTAAAAAATGCTTGATTAGCAGTGATTGATTTACATTGATTAATGTATTAATTAACTCACTTTTTTATTTAATGTGACAATAATAATATTTCCATCCATACACAGGTCATCATCACATAGCTTGGGTACTAAAATATGGCCTTTCAGTACTCTGATATTGTTTAAAAAGTAATAATATGACATTTCAATAAAAGTCTTCAAGAGTTTTACCTGAAAAAAATATCATTATATATTTATAGAATATGTAAAGGTTACCATGTTCATAAATCCCTCAACCACATTTCCCTAAACAACGTCAAATATTTTCTACAATAGTTGACAACATCTTATACATTTTACACTGTCAGAAAGGTGAAAGACTAAGCTACAACTACAAGAAAAACATAACTATTATGAAAGTTCCTGCTACAATTCTTACATAATCAGATGATATGCCCAGACTAACCGAGGATTCAGACAAAACTTAATCTGAATAAAAAATTGTTGCAGCAAATCTGTTTTCACTTTCAATCACATTTGGCATTAATATAATTAAAGCTGATTTCATTGGTAAGCAATAAAACAGTTGATTGAAAGCTGTCCAATGAAATTGCTTATTACATTCAAAACATAACCGAGTGCATGGTCAAGGTGAAATTGCAAGATGGTGATTAAAAAATTAAATGGAAAGTAGAAATATCGATATATATATAATGTTTGATTCAGTTAATTACACATCTTACTCATCAAATTCACAAAGGTATGGATGATATTTCTGGCTACTTTTTGTAAGGCATGTGCAAAGGTTGCATGTCAGTCAGTATTTAATATGTTTTAGGGGGGAATTTTTTATTTTATTTCTGGAACCTGTACATTGTTTTGGTAATATGCATATTACTTTTTAAACAATATCGAAGGACTGAAGGGCCATATTTAAGTGTCCAAGCTATGTGACAATCACCACTGCATCCATTGGATAAAAAAATCTTGAAGTCTGTTTGAATTATTGCTCCTGATCACTTTAAATCTTACCAATGACAGGAGATTCATAACGTCATGTCTACAATTACACCCAATGACATAATTATGGGAATTAAATGCATGTCTGAATATACTGCCATTGACAATGGGGGACCATAACGTCATGTCTGCTTGTACTGCCAATGACATGGGAGAATCATAATGTCATGTCTGAATATACTGCAATTGACATGGGGGAATCATTACGTCATGTCTGCTTGTACTGTCAGTGTCATTGGGGAATCATTACGTCATGTCTGCTTGTACTGCCAGTGACATTGGGGAATCATTGCGTCATGTATGCTTGTACTGCCAGTGACATTGGGGAATCATTACGTCATGTCTGCTTGTACTGCCAGTGACATTGGGGAATCATTACGTCATGTCTGCTTGTACTGCCAGTGACATGCCAGTGACATTGGGGAATCATTACGTCATGTCTGCTTGTACTGCCAGTGACATGGGAGAATCATTACATCATGTCTGCTTGTACTGCCAGTGCCATTGGGGAATCATTACGTCATGTCTGCTTGTACTGCCAGTGACATTGGGGAATCATTACATCATGTCTGCTTGTACTGCCAGTGCCATTGGGGAATCATTACGTCATGTCTGCTTGTTCTGCCAGTGACATTGGGGAATCATTACGTCATGTCTGCTTGTACTGCCAGTGCCATTGGGGAATCATGACATCATGTCTGCTTGTACTGCCAGTGACATGGGAGAATCATTACGTCATGTCTGCTTGTACTGCCAGTGTCATTAAAGAATCATTACGTCATGTCTGCTTGTACTGCCAGTGTCAGTGGAGAATCAATACGTCATGCCTGCTTGTACTGCCAGTGCCATGGGGGAATCATTACGTCATGTCTGCTTGTACTGCCAGTGTCAGTGGAGAATCAATACGTCATGTCTGCTTGTACTGCCAGTGCCATTTGGGAATCATTACGTCATGTCTGCTTGTTCTGCCAGTGACATTGGGGAATCATTACGTCATGTCTGCTTGTACTGCCAGTGCCATTGGAGAATCATTATGTCATGTCTGCTTGTACTGCCAGTGACATTGGGGAATCATTACGTCATGTCTGCTTGTACTGCCAGTGCCATGGGGGAATCATTACGTCATGTCTGCTTGTACTGCCAGTGCCATTGGGGAATCATTACGTCATGTCTGCTTGTACTGCCAGTGCCATTGGGGAATCATTACGTCATGTCTGCTTGTACTGCCAGTGCCATTGGGGAATCATTACTTCATGTCTGCTTGTACTGCCAGTGACATGGGGGAATCATTACTTCATGTCTGCTTGTACTGCCAGTGCCATGGGGGAATCATTACTTCATGTCTGCTTGTACTGCCAGTGACATTGGGGAATCATTACGTCATGTCTGCTTGTACTGCCAGTGCCATTGGGGAATCATTACGTCATGTCTGCTTGTACTGCCAGTGCCATTGGGGAATCATTACGTCATGTCTGCTTGTACTGCCAGTGCCATTGGGGAATCATTACGTCATGTCTGCTTGTACTGCCAGTGACATGCCAGTGACATGCCAATGACATTGGGGGAATCATTACGTCATGTCTGCTTGTACTGCCAGTGACATTGGGGAATCATTACGTCATGTCTGCTTGTACTGCCAGTGACATTGGGGAATCATTACGTCATGTCTGCTTGTACTGCCAGTGACATTTGGGAATCATTATGTCATGTCTGCTTGTACTGCCAATGACATTGGGGAATCATTACATCATGTCTGCTTGTAATACAAAGCTAAAGGCATTCGCAATAAACAAATATGGCTTCAATTGTTTTGAAACTATATCAAATTGGGAGAAAGTATAACAAATTTAGATATAGATCTATTCTTAATGCTCTTCTTAATTTTAAAAAATATACAGTATATATTTTGGAATCCATTAAAATAGTGTGTAGTCTGTAAACAGTGCATGTTTGATTTACTTATTTGAAGTTTACTTGATGATTACCTCATGTAAGAATACGGTTTAGGTCAGTGTTTGACGCTGAATTGAGTCTGAAACTCTTAAATTTCATCCAATCATAGTTCATACCAAGGAAGCCAGTATTGATAAATGCTTTTTGAAACATATGTGTTCACATGTCAGCTACTGGAAACTTCATTCAATCTTAAAACTGAATAATTAGTTTTGAACAAAGATAGCTTTAAAATGTTTCACTTTGGTTTCTCTTTGACATTTAATCATATCTGAGAAAGCTGGACTCCGTGAATTTGATTTGGACTCCTTATATATGTAAGTAGGTTGTCCAACAAACTCTTATTATAGGCAGTAAGGGTTCTAACGCTGGTCATTGATCATTAATGCATCATTTACATTTTCACCATCCTAGGAAGTTTGACCAGTGGAAGTTTCTGATTCATCAAGCAATATGTTGTTGTCCGATTCTGTGTTTTAAATATTTTTTTGACTTTGTTTGTGAATATTAACATGTTGTAAGGTCATTGTCTGTATATGATTTCAGAGTGGTCAGAGTTTCCATGTGTATGACCAGGCTAGATTTGCAAAGGAGGTCCTGCCCCTCTACTTCAAACACAAGAACATGGCCAGCTTCGTCAGACAGCTAAATATGTGTGAGTAGTGATTCTAAGTAGAGGGCCTATACGTTTCACTTCAAGGTCAAATAAAAACAATGTTACATGATTACAGTAACCTGACTTACCCTGTTTTAAGTTCCAAGCCTAACTATTTTATTAGTAACAAAAATATTGGTAACAAAAATGGATAAAAAGATAACTATTTATCATTATTAGATATATTATTAGGGATGCAAACGAATATTCGAATATTCGATCAAACGTTTGGTATTCGAATGTCAAAATCGGTATTCGAATATTCGAAAAAAAAAATTCAATAAAGAGAACAAAACACATTTTGCCTTCATCACTGATGTTTATAAAGCTCGTTTATCTTGTTTTTACAACGATTGGCCCCTAATCCCAGAGGTGTGAATGTGATGACTAGACACGCGACATGTGTCATTTAGGGACATTTCGTCGGGTACTATAAAAAGTCCCCCTACTTTTACAATAACTGGCTAGGGATCGGCTTTAACACCAATGTGTTGTCTTGGCTGCAAATTATGCTGTGCAAAATAGCGCAAAACGAGGTGATGATATAAACGCCACAATAATGTAATATTGTGCTCAATAATGTTGTTGCATATATGTGCTTTAAACTGTTTTCATCTTTCAATCCATCTAATTTCACATTGTTTACAAAAGGCAGCGGAATTGAATTATTCGATTTTGTTGTTTGTCTGTTTATAATGTATTGCTTTTTACTTCCTGGAAATGGAGAATTTCAAAGGCTCATTTGGGGAAATCAGGGTCCGCCGCGCGTACTGGATACGACAAAATAGGGTTTAAATGCCCCGGCTATTACTTTAGCGAATAATAATAGTAGTTTACTACATCTTCTAAAATATGTATTTCGCTAATCGAATATTCGAATATTCGATCGAAAGAATTACCGAATATTCGAATATCTGTTTTGCCATTCGTTTGCATCCCTATATATTATCCATTTGGCTCATTTTCACAAGGTGATAAAGTTGACTTTTATTGTGCTTCTAAGTCTTTCTTGGCAATATTATAATTAGAAGAATACGTAACTTATATAAACAATAAAAGGATTAACATTTTTCTTAGTAAAAATAATTTTCCAAAATATATTGCTAACCATACATACCTATACATGGAGCCTGTTTTATTGTCAGCATGTAACATTTATCAAAGTTACAATGATCTCGACAATATACATTTTAACAATGTTTTCAACTAAAATGGGTTACAGGGCTCTCACTAGGCTGAAATTTTTGGGAGAAGGGACTTCTCCCTTCAGTCAATTTAGGGAGAAGTGGGGAGACTTTAGGGAGAAGTGATACTTTTCGTAACACCTGATACAAAAACTATGCCATACCAACACCTAAGTTTATATTCACATTCAAAATTAATTGCTATAACTATACAAAATGTTCACAAATAATGTATCATTTTTGGCTCAGCAAAAGTGTATTTGTCAATGTCACATAGTTAATCTTCAAATAGAATCTAAAATGAATCAAAAACCAAGACAGCTAAGGATTTGAAACAATCAAAATGACCTTATAAATGAACTGTCAATATAGTAGGAGGACGAATTTTATTTTGGTACGTTCGGGATGGGTACGAATGTCACATTCAGCTATGCTGTTATATACTTGTCTCTGGCTAAATAATTTTCAATATGCTGACATTTAAGAACCAAATGACATTTAAATCACTGTTCTTGATGAAATTTTGACCAATACATAATGGGAGGTTGAGAAAATTACTCGGAAAATTGTTCTGACAAACGATCTCCCGGATTTTTAAGTCATAAACAGGAGAAAAATACTGTTAAGTAAACAATACATAAAGCAAAAAAAGAAGATTTTTTTGTGTTTACAAATAATTTTTTATCATTTCATTTTATCATGAACATTTTACTAAAACCAATCAAATATTTGTTGATACGTCGTGTTATTGATTTTCTTAGCGCCACCTTGCCGATGGCCCGAGATGGCTATGACCGTCTGCTTCAAAAACAACAATGTTTAAAATGTCTTGCATTGTTTGTTCAATACATATATCAATTACTTTTTAACTTCTTTAATGCTTGACACGATTTTTCATAATTATGTCGCCTTTTCAGTCTGATTAAAACGAACTTATATCATTTGATCAGGGACTTCTCAATGTACATTCTGATTGGTTGACCATCAATAGCTCCGCCTACTGGCGATGTTTTGGTAATTGAATGGCACGGCCCAATTATCGGATTAGGAGATTACCTAATTTTATGAATGGCTAATTGCGGTGTTTTGACTAATGTGACAGTGGTCAAATACTCGCTGATTGACAGATTTACTGTGCTAATTTTTTCGGCAAAGTCAATGTCGCTTTGATGATACAAATGGGCGAAGTCTGGGAATTTTAGGCGACCAATTCGCCCAAGTCGCCCCCTCGCGAGAGCCCTGGGTTATTGAAATCACAGGATTCAGTTATGTGCCAGGATCCACCCAATCCCCCAAAAAGTCTAAAATTTATTTTCAACACCAAAAATGATTCAAACATGATCATTAATCACAAAAACTCCACAAAAAAATCACAATTTATTCTATTATAACATATTTTTTTACAGACACTCATTTGTGTGTGATTTGTTCATGCTGTTTGAGCATTTGGAAATAGGCAATTGTGCCTATCTGCATTTTACAACATGAAACAAATGCGACAAATCCATTTATTTACGTTTTAAATAATTATTCACTACTGTTCAACATCAAATCATCCGCAGCTGAGTATTTCTTGTTAAAGAAAGGCAATTGAATGTACATGCATTTGTATAAGGGGAAAACTTTTAATTTTTATGTTATAATGATATGATAAGTTGAATGACTGCGTTTATCCAATTAGAGTGCGATATTAAAATATACAATGAGGTCATAACTCTTATTGGTTCATAGTTATCAAAATTAAGACATTTGAATGAACACGTGTCTTGCATCAATTTTTTTGTCTGCCCTGCTTTTAAAATCCAGTATTTGAGCAAGCCCGGAAAGCTGTTACCTGTGCAGGGCTTGCTCAGGCTAGTACTAATTTTGTCTTCTGGGTTCATGTAATATGAACATCTAAAAAATAAAGTAGGTGAATGAGTTTTGTTTGCCTTGATGATTCCTAATTCCTCTATTTCTTTTGCTTCATATCACAGACTAGCAATTCTGTGTTATGATAATCACACTCTTGAGTTTTGACTACAATACATGAGAGAGAAAGGACCATGAAATATTGTATTGATTTTGAACGTCATATACATGAGATGCCAAGATTGATAAAAACTGTGAACATTTCTTACCTTGGAAAATGACAAGGCTCGACAGTGATTATTGTATACATGTATGTCCTTATAAAAGGATACGCATGCTCTATTTCACTGCCAAAAGTAATAGGGTTGGTTGTAAAACCTGATACTTTTAGCTCGTCTGTTGAAGAATGCCAAGTATTCATTCATTTTTATCAATACCAAATGCGGTGAGACAATGTTGTCACAATTCCAGTTCCGTGTTATGAGCATGCTTCAGTGTGTCCGTCCATCTGGACTAAACCTTCCCCATTCTGTATATTTATCATGCATTATAATTTATATGGTTTTATAACACTTGCCATGAAGGGTCAACATGAAGATGTGGCTTGTCGTGGACAAGGCCGACGTCTAACTTCATGGTCAAGGTCACACTTAAAGGTCAAAGGTTAATATGATAACTGTTGTAGGACTGTACCTTGTCTGGTTTTTCATGGAAACTTGACAGTAATGTTCATCAAAATAAGGCGGTGTGTCACACACAAGACCAGGTATGAAAGTAAAGGTCACGTTCACAAGTAAACGTTTGAAAAGATCCTTTTCAGGGTGTTATGAAGCCCAGATCTGTATTTCAAAGGTCAAGGTCATGCTTGAGGTTAAATGGTGGAAATGGTCTTTGTCCGTGCTTTAAAATGGCTGTACCATGCAATTTACAAGGGTTTCAAAAGACTTACCATAGAAGTTCATAGTGATGAAGCAGAGTGTTGCAGGTTCCATGTGTGTACATGTACATTGTATGTCAGTGTGTCTGTCTTTATGTCCAGACTGAAGCCTTGTGTGGGCTTTATCTTCACCATGCAATAATAATTATTTGCTTATTGCTCAACTCCATGTTATACTGTGTGTATGTGTAATTGCATGGAAGAGCATTATGTCTTAGTCAAAGGCTAATACACAATCAGTAAGCAATCCCTCTTGGCTCGATATTCTTGAGGCTTGAAGTATTTTGGCTTGTCCCTGGAATGTCAAGACGGGTTTTGAGTGTATAATGGTGGAACTTAAAATATTCTCAACCATCTGCGGTTGAAACATGAATCTTAAACAACTCCAAGGAAGCAGCATGAGCAGCCCCAGCAAAAGATGCCCTACTATGTTTTTTGCTGAGTTTATTATCAATGAGTGTTGCTCAAAATACTGATTTCATGATCATTTTACAAAGGGAGTACCGTAAATTACTGGTTATAAGACACATTTTTTTCCATCAGATTTTGATGTAAAAAAAATGCCTGCTTCTTACAAACAGTAACAAGCTTTTGACCTTTTTTTCTGAGGTCGATTTCGGGCTGAAATTGGCTCTTCAGAGAAATAAATGGTGAAAAAACTAGTTTGTTTAGATTTATGTAGAAAGGGATGTTACTGGCATCATCTCAATTGAGTTTATACGGGATAAAATGGCAGTTGAAGATCATGATACAGTGTATCGTAAAACGTTTATTAATTTAAATTTTCATTATTGTACGATTAAAATTATTCAATATTATTCTGTATAAGACAATAATTAAACATGCATGTAAAGAAGCATAGCTGTGCACTGTCAAAATATTTTTTGTCTGTGGTATGATAAGGTGTGAAAAACTCGCACTACCTTTAAGCAGTTTAACATACCAATAGTACAAACTGTTGCGATAATAGTCTTGTTTTTTTGCACTTTGCCAAGTTCTTTATACTTTCCAGTAGGTGTTGACATTTTGAGAACAAACACGTACATATGAGGTTTTTGCTTCACAAAACTTTTCATTCCTGACAGAATATTGTTTACGATACATCGTTTCACAATTTTTTATACCCCCACAAAGGAAATGGTTTGCCATTCCTGTGTCCAGGTATTCGTCACTCCTGTGACAGCTCTAGTTTTATTTGTCACTGTCAATGGTGGCAGACGATTTTAACATTTTTTCAATGCGTCCTATAAACCATAACATAGATTAAAAGTTTTTAATCGAGTTTTTCACAGATTTTTTTGCCTGCGTCTTACAATCCCTTTCGTCTTATAACCAGTCATTTACGGTAAGCTATATTGTTGGTTAATATAATAATGCTTAATACTTGATATTTTCAATGTGTTATCCAATGGGTTGGGGGGGGGGCATAAAGGGAACTTAGTGATTGAACGATTCTTGACAGGCAAGGATTTTACGTTGACTGTCCTAGTGAGACCGCCACCTAGGAAATATACTTTGATGGATTTCAGACAACAAAGTTTGAATTATTAGTATGAAGATTAGAGACAATTTTCAGATAATTGAAAGCTTATCCAAGTTTAAAGTGGCCTATACTGAAGTTGAAGCTGGTAATATTTTCCTGTTTTTAATATATATATAGTTCAAAATTTAAATAAACATATATAGCCTTGTTACAATTTCCATAGTCAAGTATTGAAGTAGTTAATTTAGTAAGACTTCTTACTTGTATATCCAAAAGTCAGCTCTTAATGACTGCATTTTAAACACAGCCAAGCGCAGCAAATGCTTAAGCTAATAAAATACACATATATATTAGTAGTGGACTTAAACTTTATATCTTATAGCATGATCATTTTTATAAATTGAATTTTTTTTTTAAATAAAATGACAAATTTAACCCATTTTTAAAAGTTTACCTCCAAACAGAATGCCCAGTTCTTTTTTTAGAATGGAAAATTCTATATACAGTAACTCAATGCACTAGTACCACAAAGATCTGAGGTAGAAATGAAAACCCTTTGGACATTTATTTACTTTTATTGTTAATAGGGTATTTCAATTAAGTGACAGGCTATGGGAGCCTGTTCCATTTTCTAAAGATCGTCAAAATTGGACTTTAACTTATTTGGTGTTTGTTTGTGCATTCGCCGTCAGAATTGAGATATATAAAATTAATGAACAGGAACTTTGAAAAATCTTTGATTGTCAGTGGCCCGTACAAAAATGCAAACACCAAATATATGCTACCTTTTACTACTGACACTGGTTTAAACAGTAAGTCCTGATGGAAAAATTGACTGACTGAAACATACTCTATGAAATTAAATTATGTTGCATTTGTCAGAATTGATCTATGTATAATTAATGAACAGAAAATTTGAAAACTCCTGTATTGTCTATTTGGCCAACACAAAATTGCAAACACCAATACTGAATAATGTATGTATTACCACTTTTTGTCTACTCCATCCAAAGCTTGAGTGTATGAAATTAAGTACAGATAATGAGAATAACTGTTCGTGTCACGGACACTACAATAAGGTTTTGCATCAGCATAAAGACATTATCAGAAACAAAAGAAATCAATATATTAGCGAGGTGAATATAACATGAGTTTCTTCAAACCCAGAAGGAATTGTTTTATATATGAACTGTTGAAAGTGTAAAATATGGATAGGTAAATGATGTGTCACAGACACTACAACTGTTGATGATGTTAAAGCAAGGGATGGACAATTTATAATTATATTTAATGTGTGTATATGATCTATATTTTTCTTTTGTATAACATCTTAATTGTTGAAGTTAAGGGCTTAATTAAGCTCAAAATCAAGATTTTTAAATGACAGTTGATCTGAACAAAATAGAAAATGTATAGCAAACCTACTCCTCTACTTAATTTCTCATATTTCCTATACCACTCAATTGATAATTGTAATTTAAGTATCAATTTATAGCTATCAATTAATTTTTACATATAAATGTTCATAATATAAATGTTCATTTTGTCTTGCCTCTGGTGAATTGATAGATACAAATTTGTAGTTTTGTATGAGAATATTTTCTTTTTAAGCGCAACATCATAAAAGCAAAAATACTGATGAAAACAACAACAATTGTTTGTTTGATGCAATATACATACCACTGGAATGGTTATACAGGGTTTGCACAGACTTGAAAAGTGCTTGAATTTTGGGCTGCTAGATGAATAGTCCTTAAATTTGAAAAAAACTCCTTGAAACTACTTGATTTTTATTGTTGCCTTGAAAACTGCTTGAAAAGTGCTTAAAAAGTAAGAAATGGTCCTTAAATTTCCTTTCAAGTTTAAAAATCAGTTTGTCTTCGTATTTTATGTTCGTTGTAAGAAAGACAGAAAGTAGAAACTTTCCATAAATAGTTCAATTTAGTTTTGGTCTCGCTTAAAAAAAGAGAATTTACGTCAGTGTATCGGTACGGATAGTGTACAGGGTTTTGCCTGCGTTGCTATTTTCACAATATAAAATATTATACAAAACCGTTTCAGTTTTGGTTTCCAAGATGGCGTGCGTCTTCAATAAGAAATGGTTTATTTCATACCCTTGGTTGGTAGATCAGGACAACAAGCACAAGGCAATGTGCAAACTTTGCTCCAAAGTCATTGATATAAGTTCTATGGGCGAGTCTGCCATCAAAAGCCACGCAAAATCAGACAAACATAAACGGAATATGTTGCCGTCAACTTGTACGCTGGACATTTTTACCACTAAGAAAAGTGATAGTTCTACTACAGGCAACTTAAAGTTGTTAACAGAAGCAAATTGTAATAGGAGAAGAGCAAAAGAAAAAAAGACAATTAGAGATACAGAACACTCAACGAGTTAGACCCACTTTCCTTGCTCACTCCGAGGGATAAAGTCGGTGATCGCAGGTTTCCCCCGAGGGTAAAACTGTTGCCCTCGCTAAAATTCCCCCGAGTTCCTCCGAGTGGCTGGCTTACCGCCGAGTTTAATATGAACGATAGCGTTGTGAATCGTCCGATTTTATGATCCCGCAGCGGAACTCCGAGTCTAATCAGATAAGCAAGAAATCATTCTTGTTTAGAAGTTATTTATTTTTATGCTTATGCACATTGTTAAGCGTAAAAGATTCTTACATGTACCAACGTTTAATTTGTATTTATGTCCGTAAACGCCAATTGAATATTGTCTTGAATTATAAACATTGAATCATTAAAGTATATCCACTAAGTTATTGCATCATAAAGCAGCCGACTATTTACACGATTCTGAACCATGACCTCTGACGTCAAGCGCGTGATCAATACAATGTAGGATATACTATTTATTATTGGTGGTTAAAAATAGCTATGACGTTTCATGGAATTTTCCACAGAAAACGAGGCAAGAAGGCCTTCAAAACCATGCGCTGTGAACTTGGAACATGTGTTTGACCTCCTGATTTTCCGAAAATGTGTAACCTAGAATTTCTCGGAAGAAATATGTTTATCAGTCATTAGCAAAAACACGTTTATAAGATGCATGTGCAACTAGTGAAATACGACTGCATTCTTGTGGTAAGCTAACTTAATGCAAAACGGGCAGAGGAAAAAGAGTAATAGCAATTAACTGGAGCCGTCGTAATCGGTTGAAAATTTTAATAAAATAAATATAACTTTAGCGTAGATTCTTATCTAGTGTCCGCAGAGTTTCGCGGAGTTAACCCCTCCGAGGAACGCCGAGTTCGTTATTCTTCGGTCGACTGATCACCCTCCGAGGGCCTTAAATTCAAACTCCGAGGAACGCGGACAGTCGATAAAATCTTTTTGCTGTCCGCGATAGCAAAAATCCGCGGAGGGAAACGGAAAGTGGGTCTAACTCGTTGAGTGTACTGTAGCCTGTCTGTAGAAATGAATGAAAAGTTGAAGCAATTATAGACAATTAGGGTAAAATTGTATGTTCTAAAACATTGAAATAAAAGTGGAAATTTGATATTTTGTTCCAAAACTTTTAAACATTAGTCGTTTATGTAACTGATAACGAGTAAAGATAGTCCTTGAAAATCAATTATTAGTCCTTGAAAACTCCTTGAAAACTCCTTGAATTTTAAGCCTGACTTGCTGTATGAACCCTGTTATAAAATCACCTGGGCCTATGATTTTAACCAATTTTAACAACAAATGCACAGAAACTTGGGATATCAGATATATTTATGTGTTTAACATGGGAAAATGGGCTCAAAATACTGTGAAAATGGGGTAAACAAAACTTAGAAACCTTCTACCCCTTCCAACCAGTTCTACCCCTTCTATCTTTTGAAGTCTGAAGTACACTAGATTGTTTGGTATATAAATACAGAATACTTAAAAAAAGTTAAATCATTGAAACTGAAATGGCAATTGTTGGATAAATGGTTAGGTAGACCATAAAGTAGTTGGAAAAAATCTCATTTTCCGTCCACATTTATACTGTCACAAGTTTGAGTGTATTGTAAGCAGTTAGAAATAGACGGCTGACTAACATAAGATGAAGTATATGCATGTATTATTTGCGGCCATCTGACAGTTTGTTTTTGAAGTTATGCCCTGGGTGGTGGATAAAGCCGCATTGGTTGTTGTTTGTGAAATGCCTTCTCAGTTTTGTTTATTGCCTCATCATCTGGTCAACATGTTTTGTCACACAATTATCTATTTGTACATCATGATATTGTAATGATAACAAAATCAAGGACAGGTATGTACAATGTGTAGTGTACAGGGATTTACCCAGAAAATACATGTGCAACATTTGAGGGGGGGTGGGTGCAGGATATTGACAACCCCCTATGAATTTCAAATGACATTTTTAAGTGCATTCTTAAAAGTATTTTTTTTTAAAAAGAAAATAAGACCAAAGTCATCATTATCCTGTTTATTTGATTATTAAAGGGGCTGTCTCACGTATGATAAAATAGCGAAAAAAAAGAAAATTGTCAAACACTGACATAAACTTGGCATCGATGTGTACAATGCATTGAAACTTACTAATTGAAGTACCACATAGTTTACAATTTATTTTAGTTTAGCAGTTATTTCATATTTTTCCATTAAAAAAGATTACTGGGTATGTCTACCAGGTAGAATTCATTCCTTATGCGTGATTGGCTAGTCGGTGTTATCATGTGATATTACCGAGGTAGGTGTATAGCTTAATTATGTCACCCGATTAGAGTGATCCTTCGTAGCTCAGTGAGTAAGACGCTAGTCTTCAATTTTGGCGACGTGGGTTCGAACCCAGTCTCAGTCTCCGACACATTTTTTTTACATTTTGGTACTTTTTTTACAATTATGATATCAAAGCGTAACACATTCTATTAGATAATTGTCCTGAGATTCGTTACAGAAAAAAACTTTTTTTGGTGCCAATCTGTGACACAGTCCCTTTAAGAGATCAACATTCAAAACCTGTCAGCTTGCTATTCAATACCGGTCAAAAGACATTGATTTCAGGAATATCGAGCCAAGCAGGACAGCTTGGGGAATGTATAATTTTCATTGATACGTTAAATAAAGTCATGTTTACTATTTCTGTTATTTTCCTACATTACTCTGCAGAAGAGCATTTGTAAGACATATTTCCTGTACCCCCAACATTGTTCACAACATGACACATTCGATACAATACCATATGGTTTTTTTCTCACAATTATTTATACTTGACTTGGTCAAGGCACATGGGAAGATAAGCAGTCAATGGGGGCATGGTGACACCTAGCGGGAACACTATTATCATATAAGAATTACGTAATTTGTCTCAATTATGACAGCGGAAAAAGGGCTGTAAATCTTTTATAACGATTTCAATAGTAAAAAGGGCACTAACGGGATGTTTGGCGCTAATAGAGCATTGTGAAAAGGGCACTACTCAAAAAGGGGGCAGGGCAGTAAGAAAAGGGGCACGGGCGTTGCACCATTGAAAAACGGGCTAGCTAGAGCACTGAGGATCACCATCACCATAATTACCACCACTGTCATCATCATTATCATCATTATCACCATCATTGCTTTCATCACCAGGATCATCACCACCATAATCACCACCAATGTCATCATCATTATCATCATCAACAAAGTAAGGATTGCTTCAAAGTTAAACTATAACCTGAATTCATGAGAACATTTATACCTCCAAACTTTGAATAAAAAACATAACATTCTTTATCTTTTATATGTTTTCAGATGGTTTCCGGAAGGTTGTCACCATATCATCAGGGGCGATCAACTCTGAGAATGAAGATGTTGAGTTCCATCATCCATACTTCATTCGTGGAGAGGAACATTTACTGGAAGTCATCAAGCGAAAACCCAGCGTAAATGTATTTTATGTGTTGTAATATCATTTAACATAAGAAGTGTTGTCCAGGTGTCTTTGTTGTTCTAATCACTCCGTGGCATCGAGGTGGGCTTGTACTAGTGACTCAGTCGCTTCTAGGTGTACTTGTACTAGTGACTCTGTCGCATCCAGGTGTACTTGTACTAGTGACTCAGTCGCATCCAGGTGTACTTGTTGTACTAGTGACTCAGTTGCATCCAGGTGTACTTGTACTAGTGACTCTGTCGCATCCAGGTGTGCTTGTTGTACTAGTGACTCAGTTGTGTCCATGTGTACTTGTTGTACTAGTGACACAGTGGCATCCAGGTGTACTTGTACTAGTGACTCAGTCGCATCAAGGTGTGCTTGTTGTACTAGTGACTCAGTTGTGTTCATGTGTACTTGTTGTACTAGTGACACAGTGGCATCTAGGTGTGCTTGTTGTACTAGTGACACAGTTGCATCCAGGTGTGCTTGTTGTACTAGTGACTCAGTTGTGTCATGGTGTACTTGTTGTACTAGTGACTTAGTTGAGTCAAGGTGTGCTTGTTGTACTAGTGACTTAGTGGCATCAAGGTGTGCTTGTTGTGCTAGTGACTTAGTGGCATCTAGGTGTGCTTGTTGTACTAGTGACTTAGTTGAGTCAAGGTGTGCTTGTTGTACTAGTGACTTAGTTGCATCAAGGTGTGCTTGTTGTGCTAGTGACTTAGTGGCATCTAGGTGTGCTTGTTGTACTAGTGACTCAGTGGAATCCAGGTGTACTTGTTGTACTAGTGACTCAGTTGTGTCCAGGTGTATTTGTTGTACTTGTGACACAGTGGAATCCGGATGCACTTGTTTAACTAGTGACTCAGTGGCATCCAGGTGTGTTTTTTGTACTAGTGACTCAGTGGCATCCAAGTGTACTTGTTGTACTAGTGACTCAGTGGAATCCAGGTGTAAATGTTGTACTAGTGACTCAGTGGCATCCAGGTGGACTTGTTGTACTAGTGACTCAGTGGCATCCAGGTGGACTTGTTGTACTAGTGACCCAGTTGTGTCCAGGTGTACTTGTTGTACTAGTGACTCAGTGGCATCCTGGTGGACTTGTTGTACAAGTGACTCAGTGGAATTCAGGTGTAAATGTTGTACTAGTGACTCAGTGGCATCAAGGTGGACTTGTTGTACTACTGACTCAGTGGCATCCAGGTGGACTTGTTGTACTAGTGACTCAGTGGCATCCAGGTGGACTTGTTGTACTAGTGACCCAGTTGTGTCCAGGTGTACTTGTTGTACTAGTGACTCAGTGGCATCCAGGTGGACTTGTTGTACTAGTGACTCAGTGGCATCCAGGTGGACTTGTTGTACTAGTGACTCAGTGGCATCCAGGTGGACTTGTTGTACTAGTGACTCAGTGGCATCCAGGTGGACTTGTTGTACTAGTGACTCAGTGGCATCCTGGTGGACTTGTTGTACTAGTGACTCAGTGGAATCCAGGTGTAAATGTTGTACTAGTGACTCAGTGGCATCCAGGTGTACTTGTTGTACTAGTGACTCAGTGGAATCCAGGTGTAAATGTTGTACTAGTGACTCAGTGGCATCCAGGTGTACTTGTTGTACTAGTGACTCAGTGGCATCCAGGTGGACTTGTTGTACTAGTGACTCAGTGGCATCCAGGTGGACTTGTTGTACTAGTGACTCAGTGGCATCCAGGTGGACTTGTTGTACTAGTGACTCAGTGGCATCCAGGTGGACTTGTTGTACAAGTGACTCAGTGGCATCCAGGTGGACTTGTTGTACTAGTGACTCAGTGGCATCCAGGTGGACTTGTTGTACTAGTGACTCAGTGGCATCCAGGTGGACTTGTTGTACTAGTGACTCAGTGGCATCCAGGTGGACTTGTTGTACTAGTGACTCAGTGGCATCCTGGTGGACTTGTTGTACTAGTGACTCAGTGGCATCCAGGTGGACTTGTTGTACTAGTGACTCAGTGGCATCCAGGTGTGCTAGTTGTACTAGTGACTCAGTGGCATCCAGGTGTACTTGTTGTACTAGTGACTCAGTGGCATCCTGGTGGACTTGTTGTACAAGTGACTCAGTTGCATCCAGGTGTAAATGTTGTACTACTGACTCAGTGGCATCCAGGTGGACTTATTGTACTAGTGACCCAGTTGTGTCCTGGTGTACTTGTTGTACTAGTGACTCAGTGGTATCCTGGTGTACTTGTTCTACTAGTGACTCAGTGCTATCCTGGTGTACATGTTGTACTAGTGACTCAGTTGCATCCAGGTGTGCTTGTTGTACTAGTGACTCAGTGGCATCAAGGTGTACTTGTTGTACTAGTGACCCAGTTGTGTCCAGGTGTACTTGTTGTACTAGTGACTCAGTGGCATCCAGGTGGACTTGTTGTACTAGTGACTCAGTGGCATCCAGGTGTGCTAGTTGTACTAGTGACTCAGTGGCATCCAGGTGGACTTGTTGTACAAGTGACTCAGTGGCATCCAGGTGGACTTGTTGTACTAGTGACTCAGTGGCATCCAGGTGGACTTGTTGTACTAGTGACTCAGTGGCATCCAGGTGTGCTTGTTGTACTAGTGACTCAGTGGCATCCTGGTGGACTTGTTGTTCAAGTGACTCAGTTGCATCCAGGTGTAAATGTTGTACTACTGACTCAGTGGCATCCAGGTGGACTTATTGTACTAGTGACCCAGTTGTGTCCTGGTGTACTTGTTGTACTAGTGACTCAGTGGTATCCTGGTGTACTTGTTCTACTAGTGACTCAGTGCTATCCTGGTGTACATGTTGTACTAGTGACTCAGTTGCATCCAGGTGTACTTGTTGTACTAGTGACTCAGTGGCATCCAGGTGTACTAGTGACTCAGTGGCATCCAGGTGGACTTTTTGTACTAGTGACTCAGTGGCATCCAGGTGTGGTTGTTGTACTAGTGACTCAGTGGCATCCAGGTGCGCTTGTGTTACTAGTGGCTTAGTGGCATCCAGGTGTACTTGTTATACAATTGACTCATTGTACTACTGACTCTGTGGTGTCCAGGTGTACATGTCATACTAGTGACTCTGTGGTGTCCAGGTGTACATGTCATACTAGTGACTCAGTGGTGTCCAGGTGTACATGTCATACTAGTGACTCAGTGGTGTCCAGGTGAACATGTCATACTAGTGACTCAGTGGTGTCCAGGTGTACATGTCATACTAGTGACTCAGTGGTGTCCAGGTGTACATGTCATACTACTGACTCAGTGGTGTCCAGGTGTACATGTCATACTAGTGACTCTGTGGTGTCCAGGTGTACATGTCATACTAGTGACTCTGTGGTGTCCAGGTGTACATGTCATACTAGTGACTCATTGGTGTCCAGGTGTACATGTCATACTAGTGACTCATTGGTGTCCAGGTGTACATGTCATACTAGTAACTCAGTGGTGTCCAGGTGTACATGTCATACTAGTGACTCTGTGGTGTCCAGGTGTACATGTCATACTAGTGACTCTGTGGTGTCCAGGTGTACATGTCATACTAGTGACTCTGTGGTGTCCAGGTGTACATGTCATACTAGTGACTCAGTGGTGTCCAGGTGTACATGTCATACTAGTGACTCAGTGGTGTCCAGGTGTACATGTCATACTAGTGACTCAGTGGTGTCCAGGTGTACATGTCATACTAGTGACTCTGTGGTGTCCAGGTGTCCATGTGTACATGTCATACTAGTGACTCAGTGGTGTCCATGTGTACATGTCATACTAGTGACTCAGTGGTGTCCAGGTGTACATGTCATACTAGTGACTCAGTGGTGTATATTACAAATTTATTTGCGTTTTTGAATAAAAAAAGACTAGCCTTTTGCAACATTGTTGTTTAAGATAAGGTCTATCCAAATTGATTGTGTGTTCAGCATCAGGCTTCAGTTTTAATACCTATCAAGTCAAGTTGTTCATTTAAATCATAAAGTTTCATCATGTACATTTGCATGCCATACATTGAAAAGATTGAACATTATCTAGAATATGATGTGGTTCTTGATTTAAATGTTATTTTAAATTATGGTTTAGAAAAAACATATTACTTCACTTGATTTAGTTGTTGGTAATTTCATTCTGATGGCTGAACACAAAGAGAATTAAATAAAACATATAAGAATTTAACACCTTAAAGCTGTGCTTTAATCTGAAGTGATGGAAAAAAGGGCATATAATTGAAGTGCAATCTGACAAATTATGTTCAGTCAATACGGTAAAAATTGTATGTTTAGTTTCACAACTTTGAATCTTGTTTTCAAATTACACTGTAATACTGAACATCTTTCAAGTTTATCATACTTTTCAATCAATTAACTGTCTTAATAATTTGAAATGTCTGTTTGAAAATTAATGTCATTTAAAGTGAAAATTAATGTCATTTAAAGAGAACAGTTGATTCCCTCATAACTCGCAACTACTTCAGTAAATCCTAAAAAAACCCCATCAAATACACAAAAACAAATTTTGCTATATACAAATCAGAATTTGAGCAAGCCCCAAAATATATATTTTACCAGTGCAGGGCTTGTGGGCTTGTGTTAATTTTGACCACTGCTATTTTTTGCTGTCGGATACTTTACAAGGCATATTTTGCTGTATATTGGTGTAAACCTTATATACATGCTTTATTTTGCAGACTGCTGGAGTAACGAGTACTAATGTGAAGACAGAGCCCGGTCTGACGCTGAACCAGCAAGATGTTACCCGCGTATTGAATGACGTCCAGCTTATGAAGGGCAAACAGGATGGCATGTCAGCAAAGATGGATAAAATGAAAAAGTATTGTCTTTGGGGTGTTGTTTTTATAAAGTCAATGCTTTCAAGTCTGGCTTTTTTGACATTTTGTACATAAAAGCTTCTCGTCAACAAATAGAATTAGTTTAAACATATTTTATTCAGTTCGTATATACAAAAATAACAGTACAGCAATAGTATGATGAAATGGATCGGAAAACAAGCAATGTAATTGCTTATTCCTTTCCATGTAGCAGTGTACAGTTACGAATTGCATAGAAAAGTCAGTGTATGATGTGAAGTGAACAGTTTGACGAAATATATTAGTTTTATAACTGTTCAAACTATTATTTACATTTAATTTGAATGTTTTGGAATAATAAGATAACTATTAAAAAGACAAACAAACAAAAAGAAAAAAAACGCAAAAATATTCTGTCACACACGCATGAAAAGCGATCGATACACCAATGGGGTCAACTGTTAGGCATAAAAACGCTTTGATGCTGTAATGAATCTCTGGACTTTTAAAAACAAACTTGAATTGGCATCAAGGGTAAGGCGATCATTACCGAAAAGAAGATTTTCTACAGTAGCAGCACAAGGTAAATCATGGATAAAACGGTTACGCATTAATTGATATCTAGGACACTGAGTGAGATAATGTGACACAGTTTCAACGGCACCACAAGCACAAAGGGGAGAAGGAATAATTTTCTTCTGTGAAGGTCATAATTTAATGAGCTACATCCTAATCGCAGACAAGCATGATTAACTTGATGTTGTCTGTTTCCGACATTATACAAGAGTTGTGATTTCTTTGGTTTCGTGTTAAGTTGTGATTTAAACCTGCTGAGAGTAGGTGCATGTCTGATATCTTCAGGAAGTGAGTTCCACTGGCGAATAGTCAGGGGTAGAAATGAAGTAGCATAGGCTTGAGTTTTACAAGGGATGACTGGAACTTCTGAGCTATTTCGTAGGGCATATGGCTGAGCTCTCGGCTGAGGAATTAGATTTGTAAGATACTCTGGAGAAAGACCATTTTTCATTTTAAAGAACAGAATGAGGCGATGTTTGCGTCTCCTTTCGGCAAGTGTATCCCAGTTAACGTCAGCTATAAGCCGCTCAATACTACAAAGTTTGGTAGCACCGGTTACAATTCTAGCGCCTCGTGTTGGACAGCTTCGATATCATTTTTTAATTCATTACTACAGTTGTCCCAGACAACATCGGCATACTCGAGTAAAGGTCTAATAAAAGTGACTTACATTTTGTCCAAGGCTGCACGGGAAATTACAAACTTTAACGTCCTAAGAATACCAATTCTCTGCCATGCCTTGTTGACGTTTGAAGATATGTGGGATTGCCATTTGCCATCTGAAGAGAAGGTTACCCCAAGATGTTTATGAGTGCTGATTTGAGATATGGGTATATTGTCGAGATAAAGTGGGGGTTGATTTTGTTGTTGACGTTTACGAGAAAAGTGAACAGATTTTGTCTTGGATGGATTAAAAGTTACTAGCCATTTCTTAGAACTCAAACATAGTTGAAGATATCCCCATGAAACTTGGTACACAAGGTTATAACTAAAACATAGTTGAAGATATTCCCATGAAACTTGGTACACAAGGTTATAACTAAAACATAGTTGAAGATATTCCTATGAAACTTGGTACACAAGGTTATAACTAAAACATAGTTGAAGATATTCCCATGAAACTTGGTACACAAGATTATAACTAAAACATAGTTGAAGATATTCCCATGAAACTTGGTACACAAGGTTATAACTCAAACATAGTTGAAGACATTCCCATGAAACTTGGTACACAAGGTTATAACTAAAACATAGTTGAAGACATTCCCATGAAACTTGGTACACAAGGTTATAACTAAAACATTGTTGAAGATATTCCCATGAAACTTGGTACACAAGGTTAGAACTCAAACATAGTTGAAGATATCCCCATGAAACTTGGTACACAAGGTTGTAATTCAAACATAGTTGAAGAAATTTTAGTTGAAGAAATTTCCATGAAACTTAAAACGCAAGGTAAAAACTCAACAGTGTTGAAGGTATTAAATTAAAACTTAATACACAAGGTTATAACTGAAACATAGTTGAAGATATTCCCATGAAACTTAGTACACAAGGTTATAATTCAAACAGTGTTGAAGTTATTCCCATGAAATTTAAAAAGTACGCTTATAACTCGAACAGTGTTGAAGGTATTAAATTGAATCTTAATACACAAGGTTATAACTGAAACATAGTTGAAGATATTTCCATGAAAGTTAGTACACAAGGTTATTATTCAAACAGTGTTGAAGTTATTTCCATGAAACTTAATACACAAGGTTATAACTCAAATATTGTTGAAAATATTCACATCACTATAGCATTGGATTCAGTTGCAGGGGCCCGTTTGAATAAAAGATTTTAGACATAAATTTTATAATCTTAAATCTGTAGGGATGTTGCAGATGACAAGGTTTTTTGTGTTTTTTTCTCAATTTTGCTATCAACTTTATTACTAGCTTTAAACCCAAATAAAGCAATACAAGGAAAGACACTAAGATAATTTAACTTTATGACTGAAATCTTTATCGAAACAGGCCTTTTGTTTTAGATTTTTGTCAGCATTGTTTATCCCTCTTTACATTTTCTTTATCATGCACAGCTGTATATTACTTGACAGAAATAATTTTTCAAAAATGAATGAATGAGCAATGAGGTGATTTTAGTTGTGTTCAGGTAATTTAATGTTTATTTTTATTTGTTTTATTATTGATAATCTAAAAAAAGGAAATTGCAGAAGATTTTGTCTGTGACAAATTACCCAGAACAATACAATATTTATTATCTGATATTGATATAACAGGGATGACCAAATCTGAAATTAGGATTGAGGGCATTAAATACAGTTAAAAATTTGTATTTTGCTGCACATAGGCATTAAAAATTGTAAAAAGTACCCTGAAAATGGCTCTTGAACTCTGTTTTACAGGTGTTTAAGACAATTTACCCTCCTTTAAGCCTTATTTGATCGCATTCAAGCTAAATTTCAGTGTTAGGATTGGCCTGTTATCATCCCTGTGGAAATATTAACACCACTGTATATGAACATCTGGCAATCCTTGGAGACAAGTTGGATGCATGTGTACAATACCTATATAATATCCCTCAATGTTCCAGTATATGATAATTTCGTACATTACTTAATAGACATGGGTTGTTCAGGTCATTTTTCAGATCTTTATTAAATATTGGTGGTGTTTAACCTTAAGGGTAGTTATATACGGTACAGGTTTATAGTAAAAAAATTGTCTTTCAGATAAATATTCATACAGTGAAATGATCAAGATAAGCGTTATTACGGGTCTAGACTGTGAAAATGCCTTGGAAATGTCCGGCTATTAGCACAAATATGGTAAACACTCATTTTAAGGGATGGTTTACTGTTTTTTTATTTATTTTTCAGAGAAAATGAAGCGCTATGGAGGGAAGTGGCCAATCTAAGACAGAAGCACATTAAACAGCAGCAGATTGTCAACAAGGTATGAGACTCACACAGGGTACATTAAATCACCTTAGTGCAATAACTCAATAACTGCATCTAGAAATAGAAGCAGATATTGAGTTCTTGCACTAAAGTGACAATTTGTTCTAACCACTGCGCCAGGGGGACAACCATGAAGTTTACGACTGTCCCTTCCCTTTAAAGCTTGTCTGTTTTCTAAGTATTGCTAACTACGGTGTCTTTGACCGCCTCAATTTTTATAAGGACCATGGTGACCATTTTTTTTTTTTACCCTACACAGATATTAAAATAAAACTTGTTTACTGAGCCAATACACACATCACATGATTAGTGCAAAACAGTTGTAACTCAACATAGAAATAGTTTAATAGCTTTACAACAATCTTGCGTTAAGCGCTAGACATGTTTAGCAAGGCCCACAACTCTTGCTTTACCTCAGGTCCAGTTATTCTCCTTAATTATAGGAGAGAAAGAGATAAATATTGAATGGCCTCCTCTTGCGATGTTATTGTGTAGTCATAAGGAAGAGCATGTGTTAAATTAATGGTATTTGTCTCGCATCAGCAATTATCAGCCAACATCCTTGAGCAAAAAACTGCCAAAACAAAAATCCTGGTTGCTATGACACCAAACAGTTAATTGTATTGTAAAACTCCACAGTGTTTAGAAAAAGAGTAATGACAAAACATTGATCAGGTAGATGAAAATGAAATACAGCGATAGGATTTTTCCGTGGATGTCATAGCTCCAGGGACAATAAAAAAATAAAATGAAATTAATATTCTTTTATTTTACCGAATTAAAAATGTTAGCTTGTAACTTTTGTTTTTTTTAACTTTATTGACATTTCTTCAAATTTGAAGTCAGGGATGGTCTAAAAAGGTCTCCTAAAAAGTCAGTTTTGCTTCTGCGGCAGTGTGCTACAAGGCCTTTGACCCTCATTGGGGACCAAAAGCACCCCCAAGCCCATTGCCAAAAGGGTTTCAGCCCTACAGCTGGGTGGTCAATCACATCTCTGAAATAAGTGACAACAACTTGGTGTATATAAGATGGTTTTTTATGCCTTCCAAACATGATGTCCTTAATTTTTTCATCAGAGAGTATTATCTTAATCAAGAAATTTCATTATAACTTTATAATTGCTCATTCAGTTTATTTCCACTTTCATTAATTAAGTTGGAAGTAGTTGACTGCGCTTTTGCATGTATTTCCAATTTTGAATTGGCTGTTTTACTACATGTAGGTTCCTAATGTGCAAATGCAGTTTACTGCCTTTATTAATTACTAGCAGTACTTTTTAGCTCCACTGGCCGAAGGCCATGAAGCTTATGTCGTCACAGATTGTCCGTCGTGAGTGCGTGCGTGCGTGCGTGCGTGCGTGCGTGCGTGCGTGCGTGCGTGCGTGAACTTTTACTTTAAACGACATCTCCTCTGAAACTGATAAGCGGATTTTGACAAAACTTCACAGGAATGTTCCTTTGGTGATCCTTTACCAAAATTGCTCAAATGGTTCCGGTCCATTGCACAATATGGCCGCCAGAGCTAAAAATAGCAAAATCTTTAAACGACATCTCCTCTGAAACGGTTCGGCAGATTTTGATGAAACTTGACAGTAATGTTCCTTGGGTGGTCCTTTATTAAAATTGCTCAAATGGTTCTGGTCCATTGCACAATATGGCCGCCACAGCTAAAAATAGCAAAATCTTTAAACGACATCTCCTCTGAAACGGATAGGCAGATTTTGATGAAACTTGACAGAATTGTTCCTTGGGTGGTCCTTAACCAAAATTGCTCAAATGGTTCCGGTCCGCTGCACAACATGGCTGCCAGGGCAAAAAAATAGAAAAACCTTTAAAGAACATCTTCTCAGAAACCGATGATCAGATTTTGATGAAACTTAACAGAAATGTTCCTTGGATGGTCCTTTATCAAATTTGCTTCAATGGTTTCGGTCCACTGCACAAGATGGCCCCCAGAGGTAAAAATAGAAAAACCTTTAGACGACTTCTCCTCAGAAACCGATGATCGTATTGCAATGAAAATTGACAGAAATGTTACTTGGGTAGTCCTTAACCAAAATAGCCCAAACAGTTCTGGTCTGCTGCACAACATGGGCACCAGAGCTAAGAATAGAAAAAAACGTTAAACTACATCTTCTCAGAAACCGATTATCAGATTTTGATGAAACTTTACATAAATGTTCATCGGGATGCCCTTTAACCAAAATTGCCCAAATGGTTCCGGTCCGCTGCACAACATGGCTGCGAGAGTTAAAAATAGAAAAACCTTTAAGGACTTCTCGTCCGCAGTCTTCACTAAAAACATTTTAACCTACTAGCCAGTTGGACTAGCATAATGGCATATTTTACTAGTCCGAATGACAATCTAGTAGTCCGACTATTTTGCCACATTATAAAACTGTATGCTTGAGGTAAATACCTATTTCAATTGAGCAGCTTGCAGTTTGAGTAAACATTTCTTTATTATGATGCTCATGCAGTGATAGGGAATGACATCCTTCTGTTGGGAATAGTGCTCCTTGTTTTTCAGAACCTATGGGTACTATGTAAAAACAAAAGGCATCTTGCTTGAATAGACTGTAATAATATCAACATGGTTAGAAAAGAAATGCCATGCTTTAATAGCTTTGATTACATTTTACTACTGAATTACCTCCCTTTAATAGAAAAAAAAATAATGTCTTAATTTTTCACTTATAGCATCTTTAAATAATTTTTAAACAATAATAATTTATGAGTAAACATATAAGCATAAAGTTCTCACCAAAAGATCAATTTAAAAACCTTACATTTATACATAGGAAAGTATATATAGACTGAACATTAATTTTCGTTTAAGTGACATTCTGAAAGTTTATGAAACAGCTATTTTTAGTAACTTAAATGGCCGTAAAGTGTAAGTGAAACACCAAGTCGATTCTATCTCGTCAGTTCTTGTTCAGGTTAGATATTTGCTTCATAATCTATTCAGATTAAATGTTAACCGATGATCAGATTTTGATGAAACTTGACAGAAATGTTCCTTGGGTGGTCATTAACCAAAATTTGTTAAATGGTTCCAGTCCACTGCACACCATGGCTGCCAGAGCTAAAAAATAAAAAAAACTTTATACGACTTGTCTTCGAAACCGATGACCTTTTTTCGATAAAACTTGACAGAAATGTTTGTTTGGTGCTCCTTTACTCAAATTGCCCAAATCATTTCGGTCCACTGCACAACATGGCAGCCAGAGCTATTAAAGTAAATTTTTTTTTTAAATAACTTCTCCTCAAAAATTGATGATTGTATTTCTATGAAACTTGACGAAAATGTTCGTTAGGTGGTCTTTGCTTGAACCTTTTGGCCAGTGGAGCACAGGCACTGATGTGCCTCTTGTTTAAGTGAAGCAATTTTATTTCTGGAACGTTGCCATGTTCACCAATGTTGTTTGAATAAAAAAATATACATTTACCTAGAAATGTTGAAACAGTTATTTGTAACATAACACTATTGTTTCTCATTTTTGACCCTAAAAAGTAGATTTGTATCTTTTTATTTTGAAATTTCTCTGCTCTTCGAAGAATAATAATATAGGATTGGTAATAGCCTTGGTGCCGACAGCAAAGTCTTGCAAAAACCTCTAGCTATATTAATACACATCTTGGTGCGCATTTCAACAATGACAGAGCAAATACCTGTATGTGTAGCAAATTGTGTGGAACTGTTTGTGTAGCATATGTATGTGTACCTCAGGTATGTGTACCTCATGTATGTGTGTCTATGTGAAGCTCATGTATGTGTAGCTCATGTATGTGTAGTTGTATGTGTGTAGCTGTATGTGTATTTGAAGCAAGTCTATCATTCTGGCTTAACATTTGTCGTATTATAGACCTTCTTCAGTTTAGATAAAAGAAAACCATGTCATCAGCTTGCTGAGAAAGCTCAGTTTCGTTGTCCGTTTACCACATTGTTCAGCCACTTGCCTATCATCAGGGCATCCAGGTTGGGATTCCCAGTATGGGAATGAGTTTGGTTTATGGTCACACCAAGCCTGACAAGTTGGTTTTCTCCGTTTACTCTGTTTTCCCGAACTACAAATGGTGTAACATTGTACCCTTAAGAGGGATAATATTATGTTGTAATACAGTCGAAACTCATTGGCTCGATATCTTATGGCTTGATATCCTCGTTAGCTCGAACCAGATTAAGGACTGATTTTTGTTTACTCTATGTTCATATAAAATTCGATCGGATGGCTTGATATCTTGAGGGTCGATATTTCTCCATGCTCGATGTCATTTTCGCGGTCCCAAATAAGAATTTCACACTTTGTTTTGTTTGCTTGGGTCAATGTCATTTTCGCGCTTTCAGGTCAGGTCAGAATCTCACACCATGATTTGTTTGCTTGGCTTCATTTAGTACAAGGCGCTAATCGATTAAAATTGCTTGATTTTGTTAAAAATATTACCAAATTAAAACTGTTTAACAGTTTGAGCAAACATGCATTCACTTTCAGTTCTGTCTCTAACTGTTATCCATGTACAAATTTCAATGCATTTTGATATAACTTATAAGCTATGTTTATGTGTTACTCACTTTTTAAAATTGCTTGTTTGATAATTTCCCATGAATGTTTTTTTATTTTATTGCGTTAATCAATAAAGAAAATCAAATGATATTTCTGAGTATCGAATAAGTCATGTTGCGAACTGTTCGATGTGTGTACGGTAACTATGTCCAATAAATACTCTACTCTTGCGGAGATAGCGTAGCAAATATCAAACAAGGTAAACAAGACTTTTCGTCACGAATCAAAGAAAAAATAACATTCTATAAGCAATCCCGCTTGGCTCGATATTTTCGAGGCTCGAAGTATTTTGGCAGGTCCCTAGAATATCGAGCCAACGAGTTTCGACTGTAATTAGATTAAAATAAGTTCAAAACGTAAAAAAGCAGAGTGAATCCCTTATAAAGAAAGTAATATATTAGCCGGAGATATTGATATCTTCCGATCTTGTAAAGCTTAGACCATACAAAAAGGATTCATCACCAACAGCTTGTATCTGAGTTTGAGACTCGAGCCTAAAAACTGTTAATATTTATTTGGTTGTGGAGAAAGGAATTAGCATATTATTGATCAAGAAAAATTGAAGCGCATGTTGTATATTTCTAGTTTTACAGTTATTATTATCTTTTCCCATTCATGAGGATACATGATTTTGCCCTGTCAGTCAGTCCGTCCATACATAACACTTTTTTTCTGCTCAATAACTATAGAACACTAGACCAAGGAACTTTGGGTATTGCAGGTTGGTCATGACCAGTAGATGACCCCTATTGATTTTTGAACACATGGAACACATTTTCCCTAACATAGAAGTACAAGCCTTGAACTCCAAGAATTTTTCCATTATTGTACAAATGTTTTTACAAAATATGAAATAGTTCTCAACTGAAAAATACTAACTCCACAAAATTGTATTCAAACAATTTATTTAATTCAAAATTTACTGAAAATGAGGCTTTTAATGTAACATCAAAATCAGATTTTGATATCTTAAACTTCCAACCTTTTACCTTTGGAAGTTCTATCCAAAATGTTGGAAGTTTCTGTTCTTCCAAGAACACTATTTTTGAAGTTAAATTTTAAGGAATTATATATTTCCAAACTTCCCTTAACGGAAGTCATGCTTAACTTATTTTTATGGAAAGTATTAAAAATATGTCTTACCGGTATCTTGTTTCATCTTTTTTGAGTTTTGAAAACTATTGATCTGTTTGTTTGAAAAGTCCAATACCTACGGGATATATGACTCTAACCAAAGAATCAATTTGTCATGGCCTTACCTTTTTTCCACAGCTCATTCAGTTCATGGTACATCTCGTCGGTGGAAACTCGGGAATGGCGGGTGCCGGAGTACAGAAGCGTAAAATGCCTCTGATGATCAATGACGCAAGCCAAGTGGTGCCGTCAAAACGTACACGTTACAACAAGCAGCTGTCCATTGAAGACCCGCAGTATATGGTCAACACGGTAAGCTATAAATGTAGATAAATTTGGCATGTTTTTACTAGGAATTTTAGGGTTAACATGATTATCAAAATTAGGGTTTGAATCACACAAGTTTGTGTCATTATATTACAATTGGGTTTTAGAAATTTTTACAGGCCGGTGTATTTTAGAATTTAAAAAAAGATAAAAAGCTGAAGAGCCATTTTGCAAGTGCTGGGCTTGCTTTGATAAGCTAGTTTGTACTGAATAACTAATAAAGTTAGAGTTGACATATTGTGATCAAACTAGGTATGAGAAAACTAGAAACTGAATCTCACAAACTGACATCACTGTAGTTCTTCAGTCAATCATTGAAAACCTGGTCTTGTCTCATTGCGAGTTTTTTGTTCTTTTATTTCATGCTATTCATTAAAAATAACAATTTGGTTGACATTTAATTAGAAAATTGCATCAAATCAAACAATGTCATATGGGAACATCATTGATGTTTGTCTTTAGCACTGTGTGTGATTACGTTCTGGTTTTTACAGTGAAACAGGCTGAAACAATTGAAACAGTGAAATTATATTTCAGCAAACTCACTGTTTCAAATAGTGACTGTTTCAAATGGTGAGATGAACACAATATAATCTACCATTATTTTTCAATGAACCATTAAAATAAATGAAAATATGAACGAATTAATACATGAGTAAGTTTCTTATTTGGAAGATAATTAATATTTTTTGCCTCATCTGATCCCCAGTCCGAGGATGTGTTTCAGATTGATGGAGGCCTCAATTCCCCTGCCATGGGCCCCGTAATACAGGAAGTGGTGGATGTAGTGGACACGCCCTCCTCTTCTACAGTCTCGCTATTTACCCCTGGCGGGGCCCCAGCATACTCCTCTGTCCCCCTGCTGACCCAGATTGAGGCTAGTCCCTCATCATCATTTGTAGACTCCCCGCTTGATATGGCTGTCACTTATAAGGAAAAGGTTAGCTTTTTGTTAAGTTTGTAAGTAATCAAAGTATTCGAGTTACATGCAATAACTTGAATAAGAGATAAACACCAAAATATTTAGTACTTTTTTATATGGCCAAAACTAAGAACACACATGGACATCACAGCTATCACACACCTTTTTCTCCCACCCCAGATAAGTAGATCCAAAAGTTTAATCATGCTAGAAATTCTTATCTTGCCGACGGGCAAAGATAAAACAAGTACCCGTATGGAACTTTTAATTGGTCATCACATTGTAATGACCTCGCTTGTTGAAGACTGTCAACTGAAGCATCATAGAAGCCTTGTCTTGGGACAATATTTAGAATGCTTATTAATTATTTCTCGCTTCAAATTTCAACATAAAAATGTTTCACTCACCTTTCATTTTCACTATGCACAAAAGAGTTTCAGGAAAAAATACAATTTACTGAAATATGTTTAACTAAGGTGGGAGAAAAGCATCTACCATAACAGCTCGTGTAAGATGGAAAATTTGATTAACAGTCAAATGAAAATCCTGCTTTGATATTAGTATATGCCCAGTTTGATATAGCTATGGTTTCAGATTTTCCAAATATATATTGTGACTCAGGTAGCACTAAAACTGTTGCGCCAACTCTCATGAAACATCATAGGAATGTTGGTCAGCATGTATAGATGTGCACCAGCATTTTGTAGGTATTTTCAATCAGCCTTACAATAGTAATGTCCCTTGACTGAGTTATAAATTGTTTGAAAAATTGCACCTGCTCTTATAAAAATACACTTCATGAATGAAACTTCATAGGAATGTTGGTCAGCAAAGTTGAATTACAAGAAATCGAATGAAAGAAATGCACCAAAATATGAAAATCAGTACGAAAAAAGTCTAAATAATGAAAAGATACAAATATTTTTTTCCCAAAACAGAAGCTATTTAAAATATTTGTTGTTAAAAAGTCTTAGTTAAATATATTCACTATGAAATTTCATGAAAATGGCCCCTCATAAATATTGTATCCTATATAGCTCTATTGTATGCGAAATTGTGCACCCATTATTGTTTGACATAATTAAATATTATAAGATATCAATTTTCCCTGGTAACCTCAGATTTAAACCTATTACAAACCAGTTCTGTGCTAATTGCAATGCTGAATTGATTACTTTGCAGAACAGACTACATGTATTTATAAGAGAAAGTTATTATTCTTATAAGTCTCTGTAAAGCTTGATTTGTAAATTTAGCATAAAATTATTCTTACTGTTTGTTGGCGGTAATTATGCTCATTTCCTTTTCCTAATATGACTGGAATTTAAGATGAGGTATAATGTTGATTTATTGTGAAATGTGATGTTGTTGACTACACCAAAAGAGCAAGTAATGTTCATATTATTGATATAGGAAAATGTGACAGAAAATATACATGTAAATGATGTATAATAGCACTCTTTGACTTGACATAAGACTTGCTAGTATCTGACACAGGTATCGAAATATAGATTCAAGTTTTCATTTTTTTTTATATCCTCCAAATTGTTGCAATAAGCACAAGGTAAAAATCAATACTAAACCATGACCAGTCAGGATGAAATGGCAAAATAAAATCATATGACATAATTAAGAGGCCAGTCTGATTTGTCTGAATCTGTTAAAAGTAATAAACCCTTCAATTTAAACTTTTATTTCCAGCAGGATGATATGGGAGCAAGTTATAACAGTGAGGACCTGAGTAACCTGTTACAGGTAGTGGACCCTTCCACTTCTGCCCCTACAATGGAAGATTCCAACTCTCAGTCCAGTTTCCTTGACAAGTACGTGCTTCTCATTGGTCTGTTTGTACTGCATGCTGTCCCGTACATGGGGTATAGTGGTGTATGTCCTGTTACAGGCGATTTCATTAATAATAGTAAACTTCTTCAGACTGGTTTTTTGGTAATGTCTGTTAGGGTAGAATGATTTCCTGGAAATATTTAATGATATTATAAGATGTAGTGTGTGGTAACGGAGCTCCAGGTAAGTAGCCTATTGGCGTAATTATGCAATTGAAATCACAAGCTAAAAACATAATTAAAATTATTTTTAATCGTATAAATATGCAAGATGGTATACACAATTGTTGAAAAAATGTAGAATATCTCGTTTTCATACTTTCGACCTTGTATTCTGAAATATTTTTTGGAACGAGTTAGTTATCACCAACATCAATATCATTTAGGAGAACGGAAAGATAAGCTACTTATGAATAATAAACAGAATCAAAAGTCCGCTACTGGATAGAAATCGGCACATAATGAGTAAGATACAGTAGAACATACATGAAATTACGCGTCGGGAAGCATCGATCAAAATGGCTTCTAAGAGTTGAAACAAATTTGTAGAAGTTTGCAAACTCTTTACATTGACTCGCATTATAAAGCAGTAACATTTTATCGATATCTATCCAAATTTCAATCATGTCATGATTTTTCTGTTGTAAACATGTAAGTTGAGAATTTAACCATATTTGGATAATTTTTTGCTTGAGTGATAATGCAAGTTTATTGTTTTACCTGATTGGCTTATGACTTACAAGATAAAAAATATTACTTACACAATGCAAAACTATTGAGCGGATAATACCCAATTTATTGAAAAATCTTACCTGGAGCTCTGTGGAATTGTTATATTATTGCGTTATTGATATAAGTAAGAAAGTTAAATGGTACGTCTTGTATACATGATCTTGACAATATTTCCTTCCCTTGTGAAAGACTTTCCATTGTATAAGTTTGTACGTAAAAGTATAAAATGTTTGCCAAGTAGCGTGATAATGTGTTGTTTTATTCAGATATTTAAAAGATCACCCACTATCAGAGAAGTCTCTGAGACCCACAACCAATATGTAAGTTTCCAGGTCTCGATCAAATGATTTGGATTGCTCTTCTATAAAAATTGGGATTTAAAGCTGCACTCTCACAGATTGAACATTTTGACAATTTTTTTATTTGGTCTTGAAACGAGCCAATTTTTGCAAAAACCCATGGAAACCAGTCATACAAGACTGCTGACAAAAAATAGATCGCGGACTTTAATATTTAAGTTTAAAAATAGATGTTTTATGCATTTGTCTTAAACCCTAAGTAACGGTCTAAGCCATAAAACATTAATTTTCGAATGGAAATATGAAAATCTTTGATCTGATTTTTTGTCGGCAATCTTGTATCATTGGTTTGCAGTTATTTACACAAAATTTGCTCTTTCCAAGAGAAAAAATGTTGTAAAAACGGTATATCTGTAAGAGTGCGGCTTTAATGAAAAAGAAAAGATCACAGTTTTTAAAGGTGAATCTCATCTGGAGCTGAACAAAAGTTTGTAAAATTTGCATGTAAATATTTGAGAGCAGTTCGGTGTCTTTATGATCAGGCAGAAGTGGATTTCCCAGATAGATGTTCGCATAATTCCTTGCTTTTCACATCATAAAAAAACAAAATGTCTATTTTGCTGTTTTATTAGCTGGTCTGTTTTTAAAAGAAACAAGCTTACTGTTTGCACTCTGACACTCTTTTTATGTCTAAAAATATCAAAAAATTATTCATTGAGATCAAACTTAAATGATTGTTCCTAACTTGTGTATTAATTCAAATGTTCTCCTATATGATGACATACCAACAAAATGGACAATGTTTAATTGAAACACAGTCTTTATTGTTATTTTCTGAATCAGCTCTTGGTTCAATAAGCTTATTTTGAAATATTTTATGACTGACCCATTATTTATTTTTATATTTTTGAAGATAATTCAAGTTTTATTGTAGAAACTCAATTGGGTTGAGTTACTGCTTTATAATAGCGAGTACTTTACACAGATAAAACCATTTATAAAATTGGTAAATGTAATAATAAATGTTATTATCACTTAAATTTGTTAACCATATCATTAACACTATCCCCATACTAACATAATATTAAATCCGGTGCTAGTATTTTATAGTTCACAAAGATAATGTCATTCCATGCTTATATAGTTTTAAAAAGTTCACATTTACATTCACATACAGTTTACATTCATGCTTTTTTGTATAAACATGCTATTAATTCTGTTATTTTTTGTATTTGCAATTAAGACATTTCTGTATTTGGAAGAAAAAAGACAGTATACATGTATGCAGAAGTTGTGATGTTGCAGGAGCATGGTTGTGCAAACTTTTTTGCTACCCCCTTTTTTTCTTGGCTATACTGGTTTGCAGTACAAGACATGAACATGAATCTAAGTACATACTATTTCCAATGACAATACCATATGTGGAATATAAGGCCCATAACTGTGGCTTTAATACTTTTTGAGTTATGCTTCTTTATCTGAGAATGAAGGACAATTGTTGGCACCAGTTTGCTATGCTGTCTATGCATATTATTATAGGGACTAGACACCAGATGATATAATTGCAAGAAAAAAGAAAATTGTCAAAAACTTAACATAAAATTGATACTATTGGATACAACTCATTGAATCTTATTAACTGATGTATCACATTACTTACAACACAAGCATCTTGTGCAGTTTTTGTGTATTTTTCCAGTTTGAAATTTGGGTAATCTCAGCTGAGACACCAACAAATTATCATTTTAATCATGTAAAATGATGTATTATCGACCTCATGCTAGCTCATATTGAAAATTCTAGGCTTGTTTTGTGGAAATAATGTGTTTGCTGATTTTGGAACCATCTGGTGTCTAGTCCCTTTAAACACCAAAGTCCTTTAGATGTTTGCTTGAGTTTCACTGTGTAATTTTAATGAATTCAGCATTGGACCTTAAAATAAAATTTCCACTGTAAGGTAAAATATCTATTTGCAGTGGCCCAACCCTGACTTTTTCAGTGATTTGGTAAAATTTTGTGCCACTTGCAAAGCATTGCAGACACATCGGGTCAACCTTGTCTGGCGTTGTCGTTCGCATTTCACTTTCATTTCTGATGAATAACCTTTGAATGACTTGTTGTTGAGACATTGGTCATGACTGCTGATGATTTTGGGTTCAGTAGGTCAAAGGTCATGGTGTCCGTTACTAGTTAAATGATAAGTGCTCCTTACTGGCAACACATCCAATTCGCGGAACAGAGTGATAACACTGAACAACTAACCAGAGACTACATGTTACTATAATATATTTTTTGGTGCTACTTGGGTTTTCTTGGTGGAAAAATCAGGGAATATTTGTTGAGTCCTAAGGGCATATTTGTTGAGTCCTAAGGGCATATTTGTTGAGTCCTAAGGGCATAGTTGTTGAGTTCTAAGGTCATATTTGTTTAGTCCTAAGGGCATATTTGTTGAGTTCTAAGGGCATATTTGTTTAGTCCTAAGGGCATATTTGTTGAGTCCTAAGGGCATATTTGTTTAGTCCTAAGGGCATATTTGTTGAGTTCTAAGGTCATATTTGTTGAGTCCTAAGGGCATATTTGTTGAGTCCTAAGGGCATAGTTTAGTCCTAAGGGCATATTTGTTGAGTCCTAAGGTCATATTTGTTGAGTCCTAAGGTCATATTTGTTGAGTCCTAAGGGCATATTTGTTGAGTCCTAAGGTCATATTTGTTGAGTCCTAAGGTCATATTTGTTGAGTTCTAAGGTCATATTTGTTGAGTCCTAAGGGCATAGTTTAGTCCTAAGGGCATATTTGTTGAGTCCTAAGGTCATATTTGTTGAGTCCTAAGGTCATATTTGTTGAGTCCTAAGGGCATATTTGTTGAATCCTAAGGGCATATTTTTTGAGTCCTAAGGGCCACTATAGACAAACTATTTTTTTCTCTTATGAAGATGTGGGCCATTATGTTTCAGGGATGACTTGGGTAACCAGGTGGAGCGTGTACAGGACGACCTGGAAAGCCTTAAAGATCTCCTAAGTGGTTCACAGTATAACTTTGATACAAACACACTCTTCAATGTAAGTATATGAATTATGTTGTAGCACGTACAAAGAGAATGTATATTTATGTATATTGCACTTAATGATGCAATTTTCATCTACTAATTGATGTACAAACATTATGGTACAGGTTGGTTTGACGTTAAGAAGCCGTCAATTACAGGACATTGTGTATAAAATGTGCATTAATTTTATTCAGTACATTGAATGTATGTTTTATACCGGTATATATATGAATGTGCTTTGAAAATGCAGATTTTTTATCAATTCTTTGTTTTGGTGAAAGAGATTTGAATAAAAAAGATCTAAACGATTCTCATTGTTCATATTACATATGCTATCGGCTTATCATTAAGATTTAGGCAGAAAAACTGACGATCGTTGTCACATCTGCATGGGGTGCTCTTGTTTTCTTTTCAGCTCTTTGGAAATGACAATGTTCCTATTTCTATCGAAAATGTAAGTAAAAATTTTTTAGCTGATCTGTTTTTGGATTGTAAAAGTGGAGTTATCGTTAGTGTTTGAAAATCGGACTCCATTTGCTATCGATAATCGAATCGAATCGGACCAAGCATTTCGATTTACTATCGGACAATAATCGATAGTTTATTATATTAGTAAGGAATACATTCTTTAAACAAAGTGTCATCATGATCATTTAACCTGGAATGAGTAGGTGTGATGCTATAGTCATGCTTTTTGCAACAGTAACTACACCTCCATTACCGTTTTTTCTGTCCAAAATAACCTAACGAAAACACATAACAACACAACACATACTTTATAAGTACACATCAATTGCAAACTGATTCACACCACATCAATGTGAAAGCATATTATATTTTTGTAAACCAGCTTAACATTCAATAACCTGTTATATTGAACATTTCACTAGAATATCTTAATTCATAAAACTTTCACAAAAAAAGTAATTTAGTTAATTACAAACTGTACCCCAAAAGGTTTCAAATACAGAATGAATCGAGCCGGGATTCAGGTAATTGCAGGTAAGACCCCTCACATCATAGAGACAGATTATTGATGAAGGTTTTATGGATTATTTAAACAATTGAAAACCATATGTAATTTTGGGAGAGGTTGTATTTTTTAGCAAAAGTGTTAACATTTACCGCAGTTGAAAAGTTGTTAAATGAACATAACAGGAATCTACGGAAGAACAAAACAAAAAATATATGTATATACCGGAAGTAACATTAGCGACATCGATTTTGGACAACCACTATCGATTGTCGCCGACATAGCATTATCAGCGACGATTAATCGATTGTACTCGATTATCGTTTCATCACTAGTTATCGTCATAGCCTTGGTGTCGTTAATGGTGTCATCGTTGTGCAAAACCTTAAACTTGGGCCATAACTCAAAAAGCACACATGTATAACAAGGCCCACAACTCTGGCTTTAAAGATTGTTGAGTTATGCCCCTTGTTCAACTAAAAAATACCCTTGTTTGTTTGATAATGCTTCAAAAATAGGTTCTGGAGCAAAGGTTGTCCATAAAAATGTTTTTATAAAATAATACCAGTAGTTGAAAATTCCTCACATTAATTTTTGCCATTATTTGAATTCCTTGTATTTATCTCAAATTTTGATAGCTAATGACTATTCAAATTATGTCATCAAAGTCTGCAATCAAATTTATAATTTCTTTTGTACTCTATTTTTAAAGGTGGATATAGGAAAAAAATAACAAATACATATTTCAGTGTCCATGATTTAATTTTCAGCTACTTGGCGATCTTAGCAGCACGGATACCCAGAGCTTTATCCCGTCTGCAACCGAGACGAATCCTAACAACATTACGGGTGAGATGCGCAAATTGAAAAATAAAAAAATCGTAATTTTAGCTTGTCTGGTTTGACATATTGTCATAACCTTGGTTTCATCATCAGCAATTTTGTGCAAGATCTGAAATCTTGGCCTTAATGAAAAAATCTTGCAATATATTCACATGAAACCTTGTACATTAAAAATGCACATGTTTGTTAAAGTCTACAACTTGAAGGCTTTACTAATGGTTGGGTAACGCCCCATTATACAATGAGAAAAAAGAACGAGAGTTGGCTTCCATTTGCTGTGCTCTTTTATCATATCCATTAACATGCATTGTCACTTGTTGGGGATTTTTTGTCAGAGGTAGTCCATATGATCCATACATGAGATATCACTGATTGATAAGACTAAAGTGTCTTCATTGGTCAGTTGAACTTCTGAATGAGACAGGTGTTGTCTAAAAATATTGAACAACAAAGGATTGGTCAAAATAAGTTTTTCAATCAAATTTGCACCTATGCACATGGTGTGAAACAATCACCAGGGTTTATTTAGATGTTTACATGAAAATATAAGAGATGTGATTTATCTGAATCACAGACTTCTGCAGATGTAATGACAAAGGGACACACAAGAAAGGATTTTTTTATGATTAAAAAAAAGTTAACTGGTTGCTTCAGGTTGTTACTATTATTTGTTCTTAGTATTGACACTCCAGTTGGCTTCAAATTCGTAGTTAGAAGATCCCTTAAAGGGGCTTTTAAAGCCAGTTTTGATTCTGCGCCAGTGTGCCTAACCCCATTTGAACCCCAAAGCGCCCCCCGAAGTGCCCCCAAAACCCATCGTTGAAATGGTTCAGCCCTTTAGCTGTCAGGTCAATCACATTCCTGAATATATCCCATGATGTTTTGTAAGATTTTTTATAAGATGTAGGAGAACACCTTCCCACTTTTCCCCTAGCATATTTTACTCTTTAAGATCTTCAAAGGGACTTAAAAAGAAATACACTTGACAAATGACAATTCCATTGATACATTCCCTTTCTTCCTCTTGTCTCTGTGTGTTGTATCCACTTGTTGTTTCCCTTTTACTGCATTGTAATGTTGACTCTGAGTGGCATGGCAGACATAAACGGATCATGTTGTCCAGTGTTGTTGTCCATGATGTCACACTTACATTTTTGCTATCTAACTTATGATAAGCATTTCTCATACAATCTTTAAAACTGGGGTACTTTGTTTGGTTTCAATCGTGTTTATTTTTTTTCAAAAAGGCAAGACGTTTTACTTGAACATGAAAATTTTAATTTGCCCAATATCTTGATCAAATCTTACCATCAGCCAGATTGTATGAATTAAGATTCATGTCTGAATTCTAGCGCTTGAATTTTTAAAAAATTACAACATTTACATTGTAAAGTCCCTTACTTGCACATTTCCTATACGATGTTACCAAATGTGAATCAAAGTTTTACATTTTGACCAAGGTTGATTTATGACAGCCAGATGACACGAGTTTCCTGAGTAAAAGCGCTAGAATTGTCCAGATATGGCTGAATACGTATACTCTCTAACTTGTTTACATGCAGCTGCTTTATTGGCTTTTTTCACAAACTTAAGTTGCTTTGTTAATTCAGGCCCTTACTATTGTTGCAATGTTACCAGATAGCTGTGTATTGTGTTTTCTATTTTTATACATGTATGTTCCTTACCTTATTTGTTAGGCAAAGAGATGGAGTTGTTACCATATCGGTCAGCAGAACTTGCGTTGCTGCCCTCATGGAAATTACGCAAGTGGCTAGTTATACTGTTTAAAAGTCCGTTCTCAGATATCTCGAAGTGCAAATAAAAACAAAGAAAAATATGTTTATCAATTGGTCATATGAAATAATAGATACCAATGATATTTTACTTGAAATATTCAAGAAATCAACCAATATATACAAAATTTGATGCATGGGGACTCCATATTATTTTACTTATCATTTGAAAAGGTTTTGTTTGCTTAAGAAGAAAATGTGAAAAAAAAAAATGCAAAAATCATTTAATAAAAAAAAATATTTGGCCTTCAAAAGATTTCTTAATAGGTCATAATCATGTCCTTTTTCTGTTGAAATAAAGAGCAAATATTAAAACTGTTATAACGTTATATATTATACACTTTTGGTTATTTACTTTACATATTAAAATGAGATTAAATTTATATGGGGTCACCAGGGCTCCATTTCAATAAGATAATTTAATGGTTAACCTTGTGCTGCGCTTAAGAGTGCTCAGGTACTCCAGAAAAGTTTCGGACAGAATCCAAGCCATTAATGTCTTTATGATATTTTAACACCAAAAACGAGGTTATGCCTGGAAATTTATGTACTTGAGTCTTACGATCTTTATTAAAATAGGACCCCGAGGACCCATGATAACAAAAAGTCTCAAGGCCAAGTCTAGACTCGAGAGTCAGAAAAGCACTTTCATTAAATTACAACAAATCATCTGTATTACAAAAATAAATGGTCCCTGGCAAATAATTGTACAATTTCAAATAGTCATAAAATTAGGCAAATTTCATCATGAATACTCAACAGTAAAGGAAAATCACCATGAAATGCAGTTTTGCCACTTGAGTCTGATCGCAGAGTTGTAACTGTGTTATTATCATGGCCGCTGGCATCGCAATTCAACAGTAAGGATAATGGAGCTCTCTTGAGAACTAGCTTAGTTGTGGGTCGGATCCCTTAAGACAATACTCATTATATCCTATGAAAACAAATATATTTTGCAATTTGTTAGTCTGCTTGATATGACATGTGTATGGGAAATGCTTGCAAGACTTGCACTAGAGGGGAGTATTGGTTTACTGTCTGTCTGTCCGGAAAAACTGGATTCTGCAATATCTCGGGAAGTATGAAGCTAGTTTTATGAAACTTGGTATTTGCTTCGAGGGCCAAAGGAGATTATGCATGCGATTTATTTTAGTGGACAAAAAGTGTTGCTATGGCAACAGAAATAATAAAAATATTTTTTCTAATCAAAGAAGTATTGAAAGTTATGGTTATGAAACTTAATATGGGGAGAGACAATAATATGGTTATTCTCTTTGTTGTTTTTTTCTTCAGTCAATAATGCTGTATGGTCTATGGAAATAATTAAAATACCAAACAATTGAAAAATAATACTATAGAGCATATTATGTCTCCTGTCAATATTAGTCATGAAAGCATCTTAGAATGTGTATAAAGGTTTGTTAGGTTTTTTTAAATAATTTATGAACAATTCGAAGCAGTTGTTTGTTTCTGTGCTGAGCAAACAGTTTTAGTTGCTATAGCAACAACAACAAAATGTAGTCATTTCAGATTACATTCAACTTGATGGTTAAGTGACAAGGCTTAAAACATGAAGAACACTCTCAAACTAATAGCAAAACTCAGTGATTTGTTGTTTACAAGCAAGCAGCATTTTTGCTAGTGAATCAGTATGCATGTTTGAATTTTGTAAATGTTGTTACGAGAAATAGGGCCGATTGTTCAGATCTTGGTTATAGTTAACAATGATACTTTAACAACATTATTTTTTTGCTCTCTTAACTTCCATAATTTGTGATCTGCAATATTTCTAACTGCTTGTGACAACTCTATCAGTTGTACATGTTTTATTTCAATATATTAAATTGTCATTAAATATTCCACTTTAGCAAGTTAACAGCGATACTGTTGACAATGTTGTTAACCTAAATAAGGTTCTCAACAATTGGCCAATTGTTATATGTGATATAATTCACCGAGCCTGAAAATTAACAAATGATTAACCTTATATCTTCAGGTAGTGAATTGGTTCAGTTCCGGCCATCCGAGAATTACTTGCCGCCAGTTCCCGACCTGTCTGAGATAATCGAAGAAGATTCCACAGAGCCCCTTACGCTCCCTCTTTTGTCGCCCGCGAGTCACATTGACACTCCAGATGTCTTGGAGGAGATTGACCCCATGTCGTTTATTAATCAAAATCCAACAAAGAATGACCATGATTATACTGTGGATTGAAATTTGTTTGGATTTGAAGTTGGAAAGCTAGGTGTAGTTATGTCAAACATGTATGGACACTCCATGGGGATGTCACTTTTGGTTTGAATACTCCAATTAGACCTCTGCTAAAGATGTTCAAATATAAAGATGGCTATGACTGTATTGGCAATTTTTAAAGGGACTTGTTCATGTTTTATTGTAAAGGGATTCATTCATGCTGAAGTCAGACATACAAAAATAATTTTTTGTCTGAAATGTGAACAAAATCTTGCTTGGATGATAAAACTTCAAGAAAAGTTCAAATTCGAGGTCTATTGTTAGTAGATATTTTATAATATGACCGAAAATGGTCTAGTTTGCCAAAAAGTGTCAGTAACAATATTAAAGTGTGAATGATTTTATGCTTTGTTTAAATGAGTATATTTCTGTTGCTTGTTGATAGGGCATGAATTCTGTGAATGAGTTGGTAAGTTTCTATGGAAATGTAGAAGTATTTCCTGGGGTAAAGACCTTGAAGATGTTTTTTCGAAAGGCAATAAATATTTTTGTTGTTCTTTTTTTTGTCAGATTCTTTTCATTGGATATTTAACATAGATTTTTTTCGATATTGTTTATTTTTTACATGTACAAGTTTTGTTGTGCTATATTTTGTAGATGGTATTTCCTGAGCCGAAATTAATAAATATTTTGTTTGGTGCAACCCGTCTGTTTCGCAAAAATACCCGTGACCCGAAAGCTTTTTAACCTCTGCAGTGGCCATACTTTTTTTATATTTCATAAAGTGACACTATTATTCAAAATCAAAACATACGAATGCATAACAAACATAAATTTTGAGTGATAAACCTTTACTACTTACTTTATAATGCATTTATGGAAAATTTTAATTAATGATAACAAGATTGTTACCGTGTATTTAATAGCTGAAAGTGCTAAAATGTTAAATGATTGGTGAACGCTAAAAGATCTACTACGATCTTCTATTGTCTCATAAGGTAGAAATACAGTGTTTGCTTCACCTTTCTTTCAAATTAAACTCGGTATCATTCATAAGAACCATTCTTTTGAACAGTTATTCTTCCTTTTTGGTATATTAAAACAATTGTATTAATTGTGGTAAATCTTATTCAGGAGAATGAGTGCATCTTTAAGGGAAAAGGAAGTAAAAAAACAACAACAAACCTTCCTACCCGTACCCATGCCTTAAGACGTAGGCCAGGTTATGCCAATCAAAGTATTGACAAATTGTGGCTGTATTTCAGATTTAATTTAGTGATGATTTTATTCTTATTACATGTTTTGAACAGTATGCCTTTGTTTTCCATTCAGTTGAATGTTGTTTTGATATAGAGAAATCCTAGGTGACCGTTAACTTTGAAAACATTGAGATTTGATCATTGTTAGTTCATTAGATCTGTACAAATCTAAGCTAAGGCTACAATTAATAACAAGTTTGTGTGTCCTTACCTGACCGACTCGCACAAATATCTAGTTATTTTTGGCTTCTCAGGTGGTAATGATTTTTCTTTCACTTTATAATCTTCTTTTCTTCAAAAATGTTGTTCTTCTTTCATTTATAAAGAGATAAAAGAAAAACACAAAAAACTACCTACCTCATTTTGCTACCTAATTTCATACACCTCCGAATGTGGGTCGGGCTAGGCCAAGCAAACTTTTAATTAACTTTTTACCTAGGCTAAGGGCTGTTTTATGCATGTAATAAATTACTTTACATACGTCAAAGAATTACTATATTGTTTAAGTATTCATTGTTATGGATTGTCGTTCATCAATTGATGTTACTAGTTTCCAGTGTATTAATTTTTCACTTATTAAACTATGTTTATGTCATTTCACCCTAATAATTTAACTTTGTACAGGAAAATGACTAAATTGTGGACAATTTTTAATCTTGGTGTAAGATCATAATTTATTTCACTGAGTGTTAATAGATAGCAATATTTCACATGTGATGAAGCCTTAGTTTTCTGTGATCACGAGTGAAATCAAGTTTGATTTTACAGTGCAATTCGACAAGTTTTCTGTTTCTGAAATGGCGAAATGTAAATGTAATTGGAGTTGCTTTGGAATCACTTATGAAACATAACTTCCTGATGTCATTTTGGTAACGTCATTTCAAATATTTTCAACCCGGCACAGTGAGTGAATGCATGTTACATTGGTTCAACAAAATGTAAAACCAAAATCAATAAAAGCAGTGATAATGTGAAATAGATATTTTCACTAATGTGTAACGTTATAAAAGTATCTTACATTTACTTCCATTGAAAACAAAGCGTTACGGAACTTGCCAGGGCTTATTTGATAATTTTTCATGAACTTGTTTCATAATTTTTTGTATTGAATGGCAACTCATGTTAAATGACTTGCATTGCACGATTTATGGCCTTCGGACATATACAATAAAATATTGATAATTTTTTTATTTTTTTTTTCAAGGTATTTTAGATTTATTCCTAACTTTCAGCTCTCCCTAATATGTCTGCATTTGTAAGTGTATGCTTCAAACAGCTCAAATCTTGAAATCTACTAAAATGAACCATCAAGCTTTTCTTTATATATGTTCATATTGCCTCCTTGTTAGGATCAAACTAAAACTATGAGCAAGTTAGGTGACTCATACATTATTTATTCCATGGACATATCTTTGCAACAGACATATAAAATGTGTCTGTGTTTGTTGTGGCATCATGTGTGTGATGTTAAATTCAGTATACAAAATGCGCAATGCATAGTCTTACTTGTAAACATGTTTCTTAGAAAATTCTAGGGATATCATCATGATGTTTTCAGTATTGCTTCCTGAAATGTCATTTAATAAAAAGAAAATGTATGTCCGAAGGCCCGAAATTGTGCGATGCTGCTGAAATCATATCTATCGAATACTGGTTCATGTAAATAAATATGCCTGCTTTCATGTTTTCTTTTATCATATTGTAATAATTATTATTAATAATGCTATACATGGAGATTTTGAAACTTACATTTTTGGAAGAATATTTTAACATACACAGTGAGGTCATCATAGGAACTAGCATAAAACAAAATATCAAGAATATTAGTAGAGGGTGTAGGTATAGGTTTCATGTCACCCAAGAGGTTGTCTGTTCGATCACTACTAGGGGTACCTTCTTATGGCCTTTCAAAATGGACACCAGTACTGGTTTTAACACTGGAAACACACTCAAGAGTTACTTTATAAGCTGACATCTTTCGCCAGAATCGAGCTGTAAAGAAATAGAATTAACTGAAAATGTTAGTTGAAGATTATGCTAAGGTTCTTAACATAATTTTTTAGAAATTGCCTGTTGTTAATTTTCTTACTTATTTTGTGTCTGGAAAAGACTTTGAGGTATTTACTTAAAATTCAATTAAAGATTTATCCTATTTATCACAAGTGCAGCGCACAAGAACCACGACTCTGGGTGCAGTACTTATGTCCATTGTTTAATTGTGCTCCTATGACGTAAGGCGAAGTTGGTACTGTTCTTAATTCAGTGGTTGATATGGCAGTCTGTGACTGTTGTTATTAGATATTGTATTGAATATAGTACTGAATAATGGTATACACATCAAGCAGTGTCTGGGCAGTGTTTTGTTTATAATGTCATTGTAACAGATCAAGCACAACTCTAGTGAATGGTTCCTCAACTTTCCGTAACCCGTTTATAGGATTAAAGCAGATTAAACCGATTGTAATTTTACCGTTAGCCTTTGAAGTATAAACCTAGATTGGGGACAAAACAACTGAGCACCTGTCCATTAAACCTTCAGGATCAAACATGTGGGCTTATTTCATGCTTCATTTATCTTTATGACGTGTGCATATAGAATGGAGTTCTATCACGAAATATTCTGCCGAGTCACATGTTGTATCAATGTGTTTCTGACTTTGACTGGAATCATTGTTCATAATTACAATCATGTGGAGCTTGAAAAAAATGAGCAAATGCTTGTTATAACTTAATAGCAAATGTTGAGAAGTTGACATGGATTACATAATCAATATTTTATTGAGTTGTTTATGTATATTGATAATGCTGTCTAACATTGCATATTATAATCCGCTGCAAAAAAAAAAAATATATATATATAAAAATGCAACATTTGTATTCCATATTTGAGTGAACTTTCTGTGATTGTTGAAAATAAATTTACTGCAAAAAGTATCTTAATTGTTGATTGTTTTCTCAATATATAATATATAAGCTGTAGTCAGGTTAAGCATTTTCAGAGGAGCAGCAACAATCAGAGGACTATGAGTCCTAACATAGTACGAAGTATTTGGAAGGGAAAGAAGATGGTAAGATACAAATTGGAAGATTAAGAAACAAGTCCAGTATGATTATAAACATGCTCATTCTACAAGTCAAGAACTAATCATGTACATTCACAAGTTGGCTCCTGCTTATTATTTCTGTGCTGAGCAATTGATACACTGGAGATATAGGCAAAACTAACCTACCATTTTATTATATATATTTTACATTTATATTCTGCTTTTTTTTCTCTATATTTTTCATTTAACTTTCAGCACTTCCAGCGCTTTGATCTTTTAATCTGCCTGATTGTATAAGACACTTGTATCCGAAATAGCCACCAATTTGCAATATCAAGCAATAGGTCTTATTGTTATGACCCCATACCAAGAAAGGGAGGTATATTGCTTTGCACCTGTCGTTCAGTCTGCCCATCAGTTAGTCAGTAGATCAAACCTTGTCTGACTGATAATTAGAGTACCCTTGTGCCTAAGGTTCTCAAACTTGGCAGGGAGTTTTTTTATCCAATTGATTAATAAGAATATGCTTGGTTCTACGGTCTCCAAACTTTGTATGGACGTTGGTCATGACTAGCAGATGACCCCCATTTATTTTGAGATTAGCAGGTCAGAGGTCATGGTCGCAGTGACCTTGTACACAACAAAGCTTGTCTGATTGATAACAATAGCATGCTTTGTCCATCAAAAGCTTGTCCTTTGATAACTTAGAGTATCCTTGGTCCTGCGGTTCTCAAACTTGGTAGGGAAGTTGATCATATCCAGCAGATATAACTGGAGTTTTCTTGGTCATGCAGTCCTTGGTAGGAAGGATTGTCGTGCTCAGCAGATGACCGCTATTCATTTTGAGATCAGTAGGCAAAAGGTCATGGTCACAGTGACCTTGGACACACATTTTTTGTCCTATTGATAACTAAAGTATGCTTAGTCGTATGGTCCCCACACTATATTGAGGTTAGTTATGGCCAGCAGATGGCTCCTATTTATTTTGAGGTGAGTAGTTCAAAGGTCATGGTCGAAGTGACTGCTTGATAACTAATTAATGCTTTATCCTATGGTTCTCAAACTTCGTATGCATGTTGGTCATGGCCAGTAGATGAACCTTTTTATTAGGTTAGTAGGTCAAATGTCATTTTTGCAGTCACCTTGGAATTCAAAACGCTTGTCCGATTGATAACTAGAGTATGCCTAGACCTACAAATGTACGGTTCTCAAACTTCGAAGGACATTAAAAACTTGTCTATATGTATAACTTGAGTATACTTGGTCCTATTGTGATTTGTCCTTTGTAGGGAGAATGATCATGATAAGTCGATGACCCCTGTCGATTTTGAGATTAGTAGGAAAAGGGTTAACTCCGCAATAGCCTTGGACTGGAAAAACATGTCTTACTGATAACTGAGTATGCTTGATCCTACGATCTTCGAAGATGACCACTATTGATTTTGAGATGAGTAGGTAAAAGGTCACGGTCGTGGTGGCATTGGTCACTAAAAGCGTGTCCAATTGACAATTTGACTAAAAATGCTTGGTAAGGAGGTTGGTCAAGACGAGAGGAGCAGATGACCCCTATTTATTTTTAGGTCAGTAGATCAAACGTCATGGTTGTAGTGACCTTACAATCCAAAGCTTGTCCTATTGGTAACTGTACTATTCTTGGTCGTACGGTCCTCAAACTTGATAGGGAGGCTGTTCATTACCAGCAGATTATTCCAATTGATTTGGATATCAGTATGTCAAATTACGGTCGTGGTGAACTTGAACGCAAAAAAACTTGTCTGATTTATAACTAGAGTATTCTTCGTCATACGGTTCACAAACTCGGTAGGGCGGTTGATCATGACATGCAGATGACCCCTTTTTATTTTGATGTTGTTGGTTAAAGGTTGCGGTCGCGGCAACCTTGTGAGGCTGGCCATCGCCTTAATTTACCACACTGACATTTAATTTGAAATGACTACTTAGTAATTGGTTTCCATTAGTGAGCATATATGTTTTATCTGTTGTGTTCTTATAATGACTATTTGCCCTGCAAGGCCAAATCGGTTGGTGTGGGGTGCGTGTGTGTGTGTGTGGGGGGGGGGGCGGCGTTGGCAGCTATTTGTATTGTTTTTTAAATTAAGAGGGATATTGAATACGTTATGTGATCTACCCTATTAAAAAGTGAAGTTATCATTTTACAATATTCTGTGAAAACAAACATCCCATACAACAACACAAATATAATTGCATGACACGACTTTCAAGTGGTAATATGATTGGAAGTTCGCGGTGAAGTCAATAGTATTGTTAAAAATACGTCTTCGGAAGAATATTCTTTTTCAATACTGGGAGTACACATCAAGTGAGTGTTTGCAAGGCTTAGGGTTGAGTTTAGAGTCTACAACCATAGATGGCCACGAAAATGTACAAACTTATTTGAAGTTAGTTCACATGATAACAGTATTAATTAAATATTGCCCATCAATGAAGCAATAACGCTCTACCGTCTTAACGCTCGATCTCTCGTTGTTGTTGGTGTTTTTTTATTGTTTTTTTTTATTTATTTTTCAAGGTCTTTGGTAGCGGAACAAAAAAGTAAGTGTTGAAAGTTTTTTTGACGAATCTGATATTCACTAATATGGAAAGCGAGGACTTGAGAGTTGGGGTGCTGTATTGCCCTAAATACATACTGGCTTGTTCTAGAGGCCACAAATGTAGACCAATGCTTCTGAAAATTGGTCTGAATGATTGTATTGATGATATTACGGTCAAATTCAATATACGTCTATGGGTCATCTCGGATAAAAAAAAAACTTGGTCACTTACCCTCTATCATCCAACGTTCGTGAAGTTTTATCATATGATTATCTTGATAAAAAGTTGATTTCTTCGAATATTGACCATATCGGGTCAATAACTAGGTCACTAGGCCAAATCTTAGAAATTAATTAGCATGTTAACACATCAGAGGCTACTTCTTTCATCCAATCTTTGTGAAACTTTATCAGAATGATAGCCTTAGTGAAATCTTGACTTTTTCAAATATGGACCATATCGGGCCAAGAAGTAGGTCAATAGGTCAAATTGTAGAAAACCCCCCAGAGGCTAACTTTTATTCGATCTATGTGAAATTTGATCAGAATGTATGTTCTTACAAAATATGGCTCAACCGTAGCTTGAAACACTTGAAAGATTCGCCTACCGTGCCCTCCTTGCAAACATTATTTAAAGCTACGATTTAATTGGTCGGCTGAAGTGAAACCAATTGAAAATGCACATGTATTGATGCCGGATATGAGCCCGCCTCTTCATTATTTACATCCAAATGATAAGTACAATTATTCGTCAACAAATGATCAGTACAATTATTCGTCAATTATTCGTCAACAAATGATCAGTACAATTATTCGTCAACAAATGATAAGTACAATTATTCGTCAACAAATGATCAGTACAATTATTCGTCAACAAATGATAAGTACAATTATTCGTCAACTATGTGATGGAGCTTACGGTTTCTTTGATGTATGAAATCGATCCACAGGCAATATATTTTGAACTTGAGTTGAAATCGGGGCGAGGCCAAAACTACGATTACTCAATGCTTCAAAAACTTGATATGCTAAGTTCATCTGCAAACAGCATTTTCATCATATGTTTGGCCATATTAACTCTTCTACCAAACACTGAACGAAAACAAACACTGTTACTTGTTTTAGTTGTTAATAGTTATTATTTATTTATGTTTTATACAAATAATAGACGACTGAACTATGTTATTTGCAAGAATATCTTTCTTTACACGAAATAAATACAAGCAAACGCTCAATTATACAGCAATGATATGAGCCACATGGATTGCCTGCGGGTTAACATAAATTGCATATTACCATAAAGCACATACTAGTATAACAAACTGAACATATTTCACAACTTGTTCAGAACGTTTAAACAATTAAACACACTAGGTGCCATTCTCCGCAATATTCTCACGAGTGTTCGTGTATGAATGGATAGGATTTTTTTTGTACCATGCGACCCCTTGGTTATGCAACTAAATTTTCAACTAAAAAATATTGACGTCCACATACGTCACTTATTTCTGAAAGCAAAGCTCTCATTGACACAGTAATTAAACTAAGCATATTAAAAACATTAAATAAAAAAATAGAAAATGTATTTCATATATGGCCAGACCTCTCGATAAATCTTAAAATTAACAAACTTAACCGTTTCTTATTTCATATTGCAAAACATCGTGATTATCATAAAGATTTCTGTTCAAAGGCTCAGTCCTCTCCAAAATATAGCACAATCTATGCCAAAACAAAAACAGTGGGCATAACAATGGTACAACATTTATACAACTTTGTGCTAACGTTTATGTGAAACTGGGAGCCTACCCAAATAACTGTGACCAAACTTCAGGCGACTAATAATATACCCCACATAACTCGCACTACACCCATGAGAAACCTAAGTTACACTCACAGTTACAAGAATAATATTTATAAGAAAATATACGTATTTCGAACACATTTTTTCTCAAGTTTCTTGTAGCCGACTGTTTCTTTCCTTAAGTATCTGTTTCATTGCGGGATCATTTAAAACGGCAACGTATTGTTGAGGCTGTGGCTGTTGTGATTGGATGTGGTGTTTTAAAGCAGCCACGTGATCATCCCCGAATGTCACGTGATCGCCTTGGTAAGTTCCGGTTCGCTCTTCTCTGGGACGTTTAAAAGATGATGTTGCATTGCTATATTTATTGGACGTTGGCATATCATCATCATGAGGGAAGTTATTTTCGTCAATGTCAAAAACTGGCACTGGTTGGAAACCGGAAACTGGGCGCGCAGCGTCATCACCATCCTCGTGTGACTTCCGCCTACGCATTTGCACCGCACTCGCGCCGAAATCGAACACCCAGCCGTGTATACACGACATAAGCGATGCATACACTGACAAAATAGTACTTGAGCATAGAAACACTGTGATGAATATGGCTAAGGCTCTGTGTTCCGTTTTGTTTTGTGTAAAGCTGCATTTAGAAAACCACATGTCTGTGTCACATGGTCCAACAGCGAAAACGACACAGACTAAAAGGCCGAGCAGGCAGCCGATTAACGACAGAACAGAAGTCACTGTATTTCCTGTTACCTGTGAAAATATACAAATAAGCTTTAAACCTCAATTCTTTGCATTGCTCGTTAGACATGATACGTGTAACAGACAGAACAGCTGATTTTCTGGACTACAGATGATGTATACATTGCTCACGGAGAGAATGGAATTAAATCAATATTGATTGATCAGGAATTGCTGAATAAAAGAACAGTTAAACAACCTTTTCTTTCTAAATAGATCGAAACCTTTCCATCAGCGCTAACAAAAATATCCCTAGACATTGTGTTAATCATAGACGTGGCCATTGTATTAGGACAGTTCTTACATGTTCATACTTCTTACATGATTTTGAATGTTTTCCGTATTCGACGCGTTTTTTTATATCCTCTATTTTTTGTTGTTGGTTATTTAATCATCTGATTTTATCATCTGATTTTATAACTATACTACTAGTAAAATCGACTTACTGCTCGTTTAATTTTGTTGGCTGAAGGCGGGTCTAAGTAGTAGTAGTCCAGAAGAGGGGCCTCCGTTATGAATACGTAGAGAGAACAAATACCTCCGCATATAATCTGAAAGAGACAAGTGTCAATGCTTAATTGTGGGGCCATGTAGCAGTAGTCCAAAAGAGGGGCCTCTGTTTTGAATACACATAATCGGGGTCGTAGTAAACAGTCGGTTTGACGACTTCGAACTTAAAACACACTGAAAGGTATTTCATATCAGACTGGGAAATTGAAACTCGGGTCGTTCGAAACATCGGTTCCCTCGAGGTTGCAGCTCGGTCCCCGGCGTCCTCGAGCGATCGCAGTTTTACTGTACATACAGAAAACCAATACCTCCATACATAATATGAAAGAGAAAGAGGGGCCATTGTTTTGAATACATACAGAGAAACAATATTTGCACAGATAATCAGAAAGCGAAGGGTGTAGTCCAAAAGAGGTGCCTCTGTTGTGAATACATACAGAGAATAAATATCCCCACAGATAATCTGATAGAGAAGGGTGTAGTCAAAAAGAGGTGCCTTTGTTGGGAGAACATACCGAGAATAAATACCCCGACAGATAATCTGAAAGAGAAAAATGCAATGCTTAATTTTGAGTCGAGGTACACGTAGTAGTGTTCTAGGTAAGAGGCATCCGTAATTAATACATACACGGAAACAATACCTTCGCAGGTAATATGAAAGAAATCGGCGCCTATTGTCTATAAAACAGTCCAAGACGTCTCCATAATAAACACATACTGGGAATATTTACCTCCGCAGGTAATCTGAAACAAAACAGTCCAAGACGTCTCCATAATAAACACATACTGGGAATATTTACCTCCGCAGGTAATCTGAAACAAAACAGTCCAAGACGTCTCCGTAATAAACATTTACTGGGAACATTTAACTCGACAGGTAATCTGAAACAAAACAGTCCAAGACGTCTCCGTAATAAACATTTACTGGGAACATTTAACTCGACAAGTAATCTGAAACAAAACAGTCCATGACGTCTCCGTAATAAACATTTACTGGGAACATTTAACTCGACAGGTAATCTGAAACAAAACAGTCCAAGACGTCTCCGTAATAAACATTTACTGGGAACATTTACCTCCGCAGGTAATCTGAAACGAAACAGTCCATGACGTCTCCGTAATAAACATTTACTGGGAACATTTACCTCCGCAGGTAATCTGAAACGAAACAGTCCATGACGTCTCAGTACTGAACACGTACTGGACACATTTACCTCCGCAGATAATTGGAAACGAAACAGTCCATGACGTCTCAGTACTGAACACGTACTGGACACATTTACCTCCGCAGATAATTGGAAACGAAACAGTCCATGACGTCTCAGTACTGAACACGTACTGGACACATTTACCTCCGCAGATAATTGGAAACGAAACAGTCCATGACGTCTCAGTACTGAACACGTACTGGACACATTTACCTCCGCAGATAATTGGAAACGAAACAGTCCATGACGTCTCAGTACTGAACACGTACTGGACACATTTACCTCCGCAGATAATTGGAAACGAAACAGTCCATGACGTCTCAGTACTGAACACGTACTGGACACATTTACCTCCGCAGATAATTGGAAACGAAACAGTCCATGACGTCTCAGTACTGAACACGTACTGGGAACATTTACCTCCGCAGATAATCTGAAACAAAACAGTCCAAGGCGTCTCCGTAATTAACGCGTACTGGGAAAATTCACCTCTGCAGTAAAGAACACGTATACTGGGAATATTTACATCCACAGATATTCTGATATAAAACAGTCCAAAAAAGAAGGCTCAACTATTTTAGAATCAGAAAAAGGGGTCGCTCTCAAATCTATTTCAAAGGCATCGTGTCTTCAAACAATCGTTGAAAAGTCGTTTAACGAAGTTTAATCCAGAAATATATACATGTATTAGAAATATGTGTATCATCTGATGACATATATTTCCATAATTTGCATTTTCATCAATAATTTAACTGAATCTATCACTGGAGTGGCATAACTAAACGCGTTGTTATATGCAACTGTTTGACGTTCGGTTCTCATGCTACGGTGGTCCTTTACGAAAGAACGAAGGCGAAGGAGGGAAGGGACAAAGGCGAAGACGCGAAGGCAAGGACGTGAGAGTACTAAAGTCCCTTCTCGTCATCGTATTTTCGTACCTTCGCCTTCACCCCTTAGCATGTTCACGTAAGGAATTAACTAACTAACGTAGCTACTGCACAATTTCAAATGCTCGAACAAAAGACGCTTTGTGTTATACTCTAAATAGTTGTCAATGTTCCAGTCTGACGTCAACTATTGGTTAGCAGCTACCACTATCCTCTAACCGAATCCAAGCTACCTCCAACCCTTCTCGATCGCTAGACTGTAAGACTTATCAGCATATAAAAGGTCGTTATGTCAATCAATGGATAGCAATGGTTGTATTTTATAACTGCTTCTTTACTCACTATAATTCCGACCAAGAACGCCCCCAGGAAGTAAGGTGGTCGGGATATGTGGAATTCATCTTGTGTGTACTTTAGGGCCAACATTCCGCTGATGATGAGTAGTAGCCCCAGGCAGAGCTGTGTTAACGAGACCGCCCCGTACGCCCGTAAAACACAGCGCCGAGCAGACACTGAAATTGGAAAATATTATTACTATTACTTTATATTAATTACAAGGTTAGTTCAATAGAGGAGTGGGGGAGGGGTGTTTTCCTGAAGGACCAGTAATAGTAGCCCCAGACAAAGCTGTATAAACGATAACGCTCCGTATACGCCCGTAAAACACTGCATATCATGAGAAAAGAACCAGTTTGGGGCGAAAAGCACACACAATCTTGCAAAGCCTGTTGTTTTTTGTCAAATGAAAAAAAAAACATTCCTGAGATATACATAGGCATCAAGGCACTCGTTCTTTTTCTGCAGCGTATATGCATCATGTACAGTTCTTACATCATTTCATGTTATAATATTGCAGCATGCACAGGTAAATTATGAACAACACAAAGTCAACGTGATTGCCAGGAAAAGTTTTTCCCAGGAGATGAGGGTGAACAAAAAACGATTCTTTCATGCAAAAAAACACCTTTGATTTTCTTTCTTCAAAATGGATATTTCTTTCAGTGTGCAGTACAAGGAGTGAGCACAAACAGAGTTAGAGAAAACTTATTAAAATAATGATATGAGTCAAGAAATATATCATTGTTACATTTAGAACGTAACGTAATACATGTACGCTTCTTTATGTTTTTACTGGAAATTGCTTTCATGGGTATTTGTATGTCTTTTTTGTTGAATTGAGAGTAAGTCCCCCAAAACCCCCCACCCCCACTACGAAACCCTATTATTTTTCCTGTCTCGAAATTAGGTTTCAGTTTAATTAGTACATGACGCTCAACATAGCATGACTTTGGTCTGGCATAACTATAAATGGACATTTTACAAGATTTAAGTGCATCGCCACACCAATGAAATCGCTAATCCGTTTTTTTCAGCCAACCAAGGGACAATATTCAAAAAGTGTTTTAGCAAGAGTGATTGGATTTACATGACACATATGAGCATTGTTACAGAGTTTAATACGATTCTCTTTAACATTGCAAGTTTAATGGTCATCATTAAAGCTTTCCCACGGCGCTTACGACCACAACAACAAAAGTCGCCGCCGTGAATAACAGAAGCTGTGAATACCTTCACTGTTTTTTTAGAAAACAAATTAACTCAATATATTGCCAATATTAATACAGTCGACACATATTTATCAATACATTTTGGAGTCATTTTACTCCCTAATATTTTGCATCAAAGTTAATGTACCTCACTAAACCATTTATGGTTCAATGATGGTTGATTTACGCTTGTCCGCGAAACACGAATGGCAGAAATCGGCCACCATAAGAATGTACCTCACCTAGTATTATGCAACCTGATCAAATTTGTGAGAAAAAACAACAACATACAAACATCTTAAATGATACATTCAAAATTATACTTATTTTTGTCAGAATAGAATGATACTATTGCAATACCTCGATGGCCTGGAACGGAATTTAAGTTGAGTATATTCGTTACAATAACAATGCAACAATATGACTAATTTGAAACATCTGTGCACAATTATTATTGTAAATATGCATTCCATTATATGTTGCTTTCTGGTACCGTATTTATCCAGGATCTTGCAATGTCTGAGGTGTTTAAGACGCCATGAAAAAGAAATATAAATTCCCGTCTTTATCGATGTATTGGGAAGGAGTATATATAAAGATCGGTTACATCGCCTCCCATGCCAAAATATTACTCTAACAAGATAAAATGATAGCCGAGAAACTGCGTCTGTTTAGTGTTAAGTGGTGTATTTACAAAATAAAACTATGCAACATGTAACATCATAGGTAAACTATCAAACAGCAAATACCCACAAACCAGCATCATTACCACTGTTTATTAGTGAGGTTGAGAAACACTACTGTACGGGTTCGTGTACGTGTCGGCTAATCATTACCGCTGTTTATTAGTGAGGTTGAGAAACACTAATGTACGGGTTCGTGTACGTGTCGGCTAATCATTACCGCTGTTTATTAGTGAGGTTGAGAAACACTACTGTACGGGTTCGTGTACGTGTTGGCTAATCATTATCGCTGTTAATTAGTGAGGTTGAGAAACACTACTGTACGGGTTCGTGTACGTGTCGGCTTAGCATTACCGCTGTTTATTAGTGAGGTTGAGAAACACTACTGTACGGGTTTGTGTAGTGTTGGCTAATCATTATCGCTGTTTATTTGTGAGGTTGAGAAACACTACTGTACGGGTTCGTGTACGTGTTGGCTAATCATTATCGCTGTTTATTAGTGAGGTTGAGAAACACTACTGTACGGGTTCGTGTACGTGTCGGCTAAGCATTACCGCTGTTTATTAGTGAGGTTGAGAAACACTACTGTACGGGTTCGTGTACGTGTGGGCTAATCATTACCGCTGTTTATTAGTGAGGTTGAGAAACACTACTGTACGGGTTCGTGTACGTGTCGGCTAAGCATTACCGCTGTTTATTAGTGAGGTTGAGAAACACTACTGTACGGGTTCGTGTACGTGTCGGCTAAGCATTACCGCTGTTTATTAGTGAGGTTGAGAAACACTACTGTACGGGTTCGTGTACGTGTGGGCTAAGCATTACCGCTGTTTATTAGTGAGGTTGAGAAACACTACTGTACGGGTTCGTGTACGTGTTGGCTAATCATTAATGCTGTTTATTAGTGAGGTTGAGAAACACTACTGTACGGGTTCGTGTACTTGTTGGCTAATCATTACCGCTGTTTATTAGTGAGGTTGAGAAACACTACTGTACGGGTTCGTGTACGTGTCGGCTAATCATTATCGCTGTTTATTAGTGAGGTTGAGAAACACTACTGTACGGGTTCGTGTACGTGTCGGCTAATCATTAATGCTGTTTATAAGTGAGGTTGAGAAACACTACTGTACGGGTTGTGTATGTGTCGGCTTATCATTACTGCTGTTTATTAGTGAGGTTGAGAAACACTACTGTGCGGGTTCGTGTACATGTCGGCTTATTATTGCCGGTGTTTATTAGTGAGGTTGAGAAACACTACTTGTACGGGTTCGTGTACGTGTCAGCTAATCATTACGACTGTTTATTAGTGAGGTTGAGAAACACTGCCGTACGGGTTCGTGTACGTTCCGGCTAATTATTACTGTTGTTTATTAGCGCGGTAAAGAAACACTAATGTACGGGTTCGTGTACGTGTCGGCTAATCATTACCGCTGTTTATTAGTGAGGTTGAGAAACACTAATGTACGGGTTCGTGTACGTGTCGGCAAATCATTACCGCTGTTTATTAGTGAGGTTGAGAAACACTACTGTACGGGTTCGTGTACGTGTCGGCTAATCATTACCGCTGTTTATTAGTGAGGTTGAGAAACACTACTGTACAGATTCGTGTACGTGTCGGCTAATCATTACCACTGTTTATTAGTGAGGTTGAGTAACACTACTGTACGGGTTCGTGTACGTGTGGGCTAATCATTATCGCTGTTTATAAGTGAGGTTGAGAAACACTACTGTACGGGTTCGTGTACGTCTCGGCTAAGCATTACCGCTGTTTATTAGTGAGGTTGAGAAACACTAATGTACGGGTTCGTGTACGTGTCGGCTAATCATTACAGCTGTTTATTAGTGAGGTTGAGAAACACTACTGTACGGGTTCGTGTACGTGTTGGCTAATCATTACTGCTTTTTAATAGAGAGGTTGAGAAACACTACTTGTACGGGTTCGAGTACATGACGGCTAATCATTAATGCTGTTTATAAGTGAGGTTGAGAAACACTACTGTACGGGTTGTGTATGTGTCGGCTTATCATAACTGCTGTTTATTAGTGAGGTTGAGAAACACTACTGTACGGGTTCGTGTACGTGTCGGCTTATTATTGCCGGTGTTTATTAGTGAGGTTGAGAAACACTACTTGAACGGGTTCGGGTACGTGTCAGCTAATCATTACGACTGTTTATTAGTGAGGTTGAGAAACACTGCCGTACGGGTTCGTGTACGTTCCGGCTAATTATTACTGTTGTTTATTAGCGCGGTAAAGAAACACTAATGTACGAGTTCGTGTACGTGTCGGCTAATCATTACCGCTGTTTATTAGTGAATTTGAGAAACACTACTGTACGGGTTCGTGTACGTGTCGGCTAATCATTACCGCTGTTTATTAGTGAGGTTGAGAAACACTACTGTACGGGTTCGTGTACGTGTCGGCTAATCATTACCGCTGTTTATTAGTGAGGTTGAGAAACACTACTGTACGGGTTCGTGTACGTGTCGGCTATTCATTACCGCTGTTTATTAGTGAGGTTGAAAAACACTACTGTACGGGTTCGTGTTCATGTCGGCCACGCATTACCGCTGTTTATTAGTGAGGTTGAGAAACACTACTGTACGGGTTCGTGTACGTGTCGGCTAATCATTACCGCTGTTTATTAGTGAGGTTGAGAAACACTAATGTACGGGTTCGTGTACGTGTCGGCTAATCATTACCGCTGTTTATTAGTGAGGTTGAGAAACACTACTGTACGGGTTCGTGTACGTGTCGGCTATTCATTACCGCTGTTTATTAGTGAGGTTGAAAAACACTACTGTACGGGTTCGTGTTCATGTCGGCCACGCATTACCGCTGTTTATTAGTGAGGTTGAGAAACACTACTGTACGGGTTCGTGTACGTGTCGGCTAATCATTACCGCTGTTTATAAGTGAGGTTGGAAAACATTACTGTACGGGTTCGTGTTAATTCATGTCGGCTAATCATTAATGCTGTTTATAAGTGAGGTTGAGAAACACTACTGTACGGGTTCGTGTACGTGTCGGCTAATCATTACCGCTGTTTATTAGTGAGGTTAAGAAACACTACTGTACGGGTTCGTGTTCATGTCGGCTAATCATTACCGCTGTTTATAAGTGAGGTTGGGAAACATAACCGTACGGGTTCGTGTACGTGTCGGCTAATTATTACTGCTGTTTATTAGCGCGGTAAAGAAACACTTCTTGTACGGGTTCGTGTGCGTGTCGGCTACTTTACGTACATATGCGTACATTATTGACGTGTAGAATGACATGTACGAACGTATCAACGAGCCTCAAAGTACATGTGTAAAGATATGTTTACCTGTGTTCAAAGTGAAAGTAAATAATTATACATTTAAATGATACTATTATTTTAAAGTTTGGTGTGTCAATATTTAAGCATAAAATCAATAAATTAAACAAACTAGTTTACACCTCAAACGGTCAAAACGAAATGACCAGAAACTGATAGTGAACACACATTTCTTTCACAATTTCATCAAAACAAGGTCATGTATAGAAACCTGAATACCCTTCTATCAAGATTATTGTCTCATATACCATTTGGCGAAATATCTAGCATAGAATCATTGTGGAATTTTCGAGAATTGCAGATTTATTTACTTGATCGTTTTTAACTTTAAAATCGTTTATACTGTTGTTTTTCTAACAAGACATCTGTTTCAGATGTACTTGTTTATTTAAACAGAAGATATAGAGGATATTTGTTTATTTCAGTGTAAGATCGTATTTTATTTCACGAGTGACATAAAAAAACTACATTTTCACTCGTGGCTTCGCCACTCGTGAACATATGTTGTTGTTTTTTTATGTCACTCGTGAAATAAAATACAATTGCAAATGTAGTGTTTTTATGATCACGAGTGAAATTAAATACGATCTTACACTGAAATAAACAAATTTTCTGTTTCTTTTATGCTTATTTTCGGAGTTTTATTTGTTTTTTTATTTATTTCTGAATTACCCCTTTTTGAAAAGGGTGGGCTTTACGCCGCTACCCGTGGGACACCCCTCATGCATAATTATAGCTGTCAACTTTTCTACTTTCGGTTTGCTGAGAAATAGCTCTCTGCTATTCATTCTTATAGCTTAATTAATATTCGCTCGTTTTTTATTGCAAAGCTTTGAACAGTAAACAATGAAGTATTATTAGTGCAAATATGTTCCAAACAATAATGAAAACACTTTTTATTTAAAGACGAGCATGAATACGTTGCCAAATTACTACGCCGCTATTTAAAGAATGAAAATTAGGAAGGTCAAATGTGTTAGCAAAACAAATGTGGATACTCATTGGATTTTAAACATTCTTCTTAGTTTAAGACTGCATGTACGCGTGTTTTTATAGTCAGTTAATATTCAGTCATCTTACTGTCAGACACCAGTCTGTTTCGCTTTAAACGGTTTGTTTTCCAGATAAAGAGTAAATGCCACGCTAGTTTGTTGACACATTTTGAGGTGTGGGTGGGGTAAAAATATCGGATCTATCTGTAAATTGTTGTGTGAATTCTCCAGGATGCTCATTTTACGAACTACAACGGTTAACAGTTCAAAATACATTTGAACGATGATATAAAATTTCATTTATGTTCGAACAGTTGTTTTTGTCTGTAATTTGTTTGGTATGAAAGCAAATGTTCGAACATTCAGCTTCAAAGATCAGTAAAATGTTTGATAAACGGGATAAGCGGTAATAAACGGTAAGTTGTTAATTTCCAATTATATATTTATTTAAATTTATAAAACGTTTCTTTATTATTTTTTTAACATTTTTGACATAATTAACTGAAGTCCAGCGTTATGTTTTGATCAAGGCAAGTAGCAACAAAGGAATTTAAAAGTAGTTCTGAAAGTTGATATTTTCACTCCTTATTTTGCAGTGAAAATATCAAATTGATATTTTCACTGTTATTTCACTGTTAAAACCTCATATTTCATCGTTAAGCATGAAAGAAAACACCATCAACTATTTCACGTTGAAAGTTAACAACGACGACGTTTTTCACGCTGTTAACTTTAACAAAGTTCTGAATAATCGGCCCACATCGTATAATACCTCTGTGTTATAAACTAAAAAAAATGTACGATACGACCAATCACAGGGGGAGGAATCACGAGACTTAAAGGGGTTCTCACATGGGTTACCACGGGTCACAACCGATGTAAATAAACAAGTAAGTGACGAGTTAGATTTCAAAATAACTTTTATGACAGAAAATATATGAGAATATTTTTAGCCTATAAAAGGCTATGCTATTTTGTGACCTATGTTAGAACCATTTTAAGTCACGTGATTCCTCATCCTGAATCAGGGTCCACTAGTTTACGTCAAACTATTCCCCTACATTGAGTATATTCCAATAGATGGACAAAGTCAAACATGTTGTATACAAAGCGATGGGGCTTCATGCTTTGTGTGTTTATAACCTACAACCGTTAATTATTACATTTAGTCTTATCTTGATATTTTCATGTCGAACTGTCGTTGGCTCTAGCTCGAATTCTGGCAACACACGGTTGCTGAATCTTCATGTAAGAACTTAATAATTAAAGACTCAAATCTGACATATGTTGTCTCGAAATTATTCAAGATGAATTGACGAACGAGCGATTATCCCATCTATGGCATTTAAGCCGTGAACTTCAGGTTGATTAGGGATCAATATGGCTTTACCCCACGGCGCACCAGAAATCCGGAATTAACATGGAACAGTACGTTCCGATGCAGAATTTCCAGAATCGATACCAGCGGCCTTAGAGCAATGGTTGACAGTGACATTTCCCCAATTTTCGCCGTGGAGAAAAATGTTTTAACGCCTGTGAGTTATTTTAATGTCGATGAAAAAATCTAAAAGCGGAAGCGATGCGTTACGATCATTGCGCGTGGAACGAGAGGTTGATGGCACGCTCGATTAACCAATTAAAAATGATAGTGCCGATAATGTGAATGAACCTATAAAAAAGACTTGTTACGCAAGCTTCAGAACGGCAATGCTCTCGATCATACAAACACCAAGAAGGCTTAATCGTCCAGTATCCGTCAGTAAAACTTGTTCAATTCTATTATCGCTCCAACTTTGTGTATAAAATTTGTAAAAATATAATAAATATATTCACTTATGAACAGAAATTGTGGTAAACAATACTGGTCTTTATTAGATCTAAAAACGATGAAGCTTATCGGAGTGCTCGATATATATATAACTGACCAATACAGTGAATAGGGTCATTGGTGTATGGCCATGAGATTGACCTAAGTTGCATATTGAATACCAGCCAGCTGCATTACTGTAACGATATAAGAATAAACGATTCAAACTTGCTTGATATTAGCATTTAATTGTATTTGTTAAAAAAATCCCTTCATCCCTTTTAATTCTGAATTAATTGTGTATTACCTTCTTAACAGTTTATTGAAATAAATTGTATTAATTCGTGAAAGTGTCGATTACATCAACTCTTGTTTGTTTTTTTCTCAATATGATATCATTTCAGTTAATTAAAGCCATATATTTTGTTCTTTTATAATGTAAATATATGTCACGTTTACTTTTATTTTATAGTTTCATATATTTTGTACATATATATAAACTGTTTCTAAATGACTTCAATATTTTTTCATCACCATATGCATATCATAAGCCAAATGGGTATGGTATTTTTCAAAATAATCTATGTTTAAACTTCATAGTGATTGACGTTTTAATTGCCGTAATCATATTAAAGTTTAACATTATAGTTCGTCTATTTTTTATGTAACTATCATACAACCAGACGGAATTTAGGAAATACGCGGGTAATATTCGTAAGATTGACAAAAAGTACCTACATTTATTGCTTCATTTATCTCATCTGAAACATTTACATGTTCAGAGATGGATTTGTAAATTGATAACTACTGGAGGTCAATAAGGGGGTGGGGGCTTGCCAGAAACAGAACTATTTTTAAACCAATATTCTCGTTATCATTTATTTGGAGGTCTTTATAAAATAAATCACTCGTCTGACTGCGCCAGACTTGAACGACTTATTTCCATATAGACCTTAGCAATAACCTATATATGATGTGAATGTGATGTGATATGAAATCTTGAATCATGATTCCTTTTTATCTAAAATGGTTGAATAATATGGTGGTAACCCCTTGCATGTCAGCCACACAATTGAACTGACTGATCACACGGAATCATGCAGATAACAACAGCACTATAGACTTATTGATATTGTAAGTATATAAATTTCTATGGTCACATTATCAGATCGATGGGATGTGGAAATAAAACGCAATCAAAGACACGGATTGTGCGTTTCTACCACAGACAGCAGTTCTGTTGACATAACCACCTTCATGCCCCCCTCCCCCCTCAGTTTAGTCTACATTTTAAGACTAGCAAACATTATTTAAGGAGTCGTTTATGGAAGTGTATATCTAATTATGATGGGGTACTATCGACTTCATTCTTGTGAAGTTGACATAACGTGTTTTAAGCTAATTAATTTGTCGAGAAACTTCTTCATATGCACTTAATCAGTGAACAAGCCGACATAATAATGGCAACATGTGGCGTAATAACTAGTAATTCGACATAAAAGTCGACTAGACGAGCTGATTCTATTATCAATACTTAAGATACACGCTTTCATAGTCATGTCAACGAAACTGGCGTCCTTAGTCATGTCAACAAAACTGGCTTCCATAGTCATTTCAACGAAACTGGCGTCAATAGTCATGTCATGAAAACTGACGTCCATAGTCATGTCAATAAAACTGGCTTCCATAGTCACGTCAACAAAACTGGCGTCCATAGTCATGTCATGAAAACTGACGTCCATATTCATGTCAATAAAACTGGCTTCCATAGTCATGTCAACAAAACTGGCGTCCATAGTCATGTCATGAAAACTGACGTCCATATTCATGTCAATAAAACTGGCTTCCATAGTCATGTCAACAAAACTGGCATCCATAGTCATTTCAAGGAAACTGGCGTCCATAGTCATGTCATGAAAACTGGCGTCCATAGTCTTGTCATGAAAACTGACGTCCATAGTCATGTCAATAAAACTGGCTTCCATCGTGATGTCAACAAAACTGGCGTCAATAGTCATGTCATGAAAACTGACGTCCATAGTCATGTCAATAAAACTGGCTTCCATAGTCATGGTAACAAAACTGGCGTCCATAGTCATGTCAACAAAACTGGCTTTCCTAGTCATGTCAACGAAACTGGCGTTCATAGTCATATCAACTCAACTAGCTTCCGTAGTCATGTCAACGCAGCTGGCTTTCATATTCATGTCAACGAAACTGGCTTCCGTACTCATGTCAACGCAACTGGCTTCCATAGTCATGTCAACGAAACTGGCTTCCACAGTCATGTCAACAAAACTGGCTTCCACAGTCATGTCAACGAAACTGGCTTCCACAGTCATGTCAACGAAATCGGCTTCCATAGTCATGTCAACAAAACTGGCGTCCGTAGTCATGTCAACGAAATCGGCTTCCATAGTCATGTCAACAAAACTGGCGTCCGTAGTCATGTCAACGAAACTGGCTTCCACAGTCATGTCAACAAAACTGGCTTCCACAGTCATGTCAACAAAACTGGCTTCCACAGTCATGCCAACATCAACAAAACTGGCGTCCGTAGTCATGTCAACGAAACTGGCTTTCATAGTCATGTCAACGAAACTGGCGTCCGTAGTCATGTCAACAAAACTGGCTTCCATAGTCATGTCAACAAAACTGGCGTCAATATTCATGTCAACTAAACTGACTTCCATAGTGGTTCCGTAGTAATGTCAACAAAACTGGCTTTCATAGTCATGTCAATGAATCTGGCGTCCGTAGTCATGTCAACAAAACTGGCTTCCACAGTCATGCCAACATCAACAAAACTGGCGTCCGTAGTCATGTCAACGAAACTGGCTTTCATAGTCATGTCAACGAAACTGGCGTCCGTAGTCATGTCAACAAAACTGGCTTCCACAGTCATATCAACAAAACTGGCTTCCACAGTCATGTCAACAAAACTGGCTTACACAGTCATGTCATGTCAACAAAACTTGCGTCCGTAGTCATGTCAACAAAACTGGCTTACACAGTCATGTCATGTCAACAAAACTTGCGTCCGTAGTCATGTCAACAAACCTTGCTTCCACAGTCATGTCAACAAAACTTGCGTCCGTAGTCATGTCAACAAAACTGGCTTCCACAGTCATGTCAACAAAACTGGCTTCCACAGTCATGTCAACAAAACTGGCTTCCACAGTAATGTCAACAAAACTGGCTTCCGTAGTAATGTCAACAAAACTGGCTTCCACAGTCATGTCAACAAACCTGGCTTCCACAGTCATGCCAACATCAACAAAACTGGCGTCCGTAGTCATGTCAACGAAACTGGATTCCATAGGCATGTCAACAAAACTTGCGTCCGTAGTCATGTCAACGAAACTGGCTTCCATAGTCATGTCAACAGAACTGGCGTCCATATTCATGTCAACTAAACTGACTTCCATAGTGGTTCCGTAGTAATGTCAACAAAACTGGCTTTCATAGTCATGTCAATGAAACTGGCGTCCGTAGTCATGTCAACAAAATTGGCTTTCATAGGCATGTCAACAAAACTGGCTTCCGTAGTCATGTCAACGAAACTGGCGTTCATAGTCATGTCAACGAAACTGGCGTCCGCAGTCATGTCAACAAAATTGGCTTTCATAGGCATGTCAACAAAACTGGCTTCCGTAGTCATGTCAACGAAACTGGCGTTCATAGTCATGTCAACGAAACTGGCGTCCGCAGTCATGTCAACGAAACTGGCGTTCATAGTCATGTCAACGAAACTGGCGTTCATAGTCATGTCTACAAAACTGGCTTTCATAGTCATGTCAACGAAACTGGCGATCATAGTCATATCAACGCAACTGGCTTCTGTAGTCATGTCAACGCAGCTGGTTTCATATTCATGTCAACGAAACTGGCTTCCGTACTCATGTCAACGCAACTGGCTTCCATAGTCATGTCAACGAAACTGGCTTCCATAGTCATGTCAACGAAACTGGCTTCCACAGTCATGTCAACAAAACTGGCTTCCACAGTCATGTCAACAAAACTGGCTTCTGTAGTCATGTCAACGCAACTGGCTTCCATAGTCATGTCAACGAAACTGGCTTCCATAGTCATGTCAACGAAACTGGCTTCCGTACTCATGTCAACGCAACTGGCTTCCACAGTCATGTCAACAAAACTGGCTTCTGTAGTCATGTCAACGCAACTGGCTTCCATAGTCATGTCAACGAAACTGGCTTCCACAGTCATGTCAACGAAACTGGCTTCCGTACTCATGTCAACGCAACTGGCTTCCATAGTCATGTCAACGAAACTGGCTTCCATAGTCATGTCAACGAAACTGGCTTCCACAGTCATGTCAACGAAACTGGCTTCCACAGTCATGTCAACAAAACTGGCTTCTGTAGTCATGTCAACGCAGCTGGCTTTCATATTCATGTCAACGAAACTGGCTTCCGTACTCATGTCAACGCAACTGGCTTCCATAGTCATGTCAACGAAACTGGCTTCCATAGTCATGTCAACGAAACTTGCTTCCACAGTCATGTCAACAAAACTGGCTTCCACAGTCATGTCAACAAAACTGGCTTCCACAGTCATGTCAACAAAACTGGCTTCCACAGTCATGTCAACAAAACTGGCTTCCACAGTCATGTCAACGAAACTGGCTTCCACAGTCATGCCAATATCAACAAAACTGGCGTCCGTAGTCATGTCAACGAAACTGGCTTTCATAGTCATGTCAACGAAACTGGCGTCCGTAGTCATGTCAACAAAACTGGCTTCCACAGTCATGTCAACAAAACTGGCTTCAACAGTCATGTCAACAAAACTTGCGTCCGTAGTCATGTCAACAAAACTGGCTTCCACAGTCATGTCAACAAAACTGGCTTCCACAACTGGCTTCCACAGTCATGTCAACAAAACTGGCTTACACAGTCATGTCAACGAAACTGGCTTCCACAGTCATGTCAACAAAACTGGCTTCCATAGTCATGTCAACAAAACTGGCTTCCACAGTCATGCCAACATCAACAAAACTGGCGTCCGTAGTCATGTCAACGAAACTGGCTTCCATAGTCATGTCAACAAAACTGGCGTCCGTAGTCATGTCAACGAAACTGGCTTCCATAGTCATGTCAACAAAACTGGCGTCCATATTCATGTCAACTAAACTGACTTCCATAGTGGTTCCGTAGTAATGTCAACAAAACTGGCTTTCATAGTCATGTCAATGAATCTGGCGTCCGTAGTCATGTCAACAAAATTGGCTTTCATAGGCATGTCAACAAAACTGGCTTTCCTAGTCATGTCAACGAAACTGGCGTTCATAGTCATATAAACGCAACTAGCTTTCGTAGTCATGTCAACGCAGCTGGCTTTCATATTCATGTCAACGAAACTGGCTTCCGTACTCATGTCAACGCAACTGGCTTCCATAGTCATGTCAACGAAACTGGCTTCCATAGTCATGTCAACGAAACTGGCTTCCATAGTCATGTCAACGAAACTGGCTTCCGTACTCATGTCAACGCAACTGGCTTCCATAGTCATGTCAACGAAATCGGCTTCCATAGTCATGTCAACGAAACTGGCTTCCACAGTCATGTCAACAAAACTGGCTTCCACAGTCATGTCAACAAAACTGGCTTCCACAGTCATGTCAACAAAACTGGCTTCCACAGTCATGCCAACATCAACAAAACTGGCGTCCGTAGTCATGTCAACGAAACTGGCTTTCATAGTCATGTCAACGAAACTGGCGTCCGTAGTCATGTCAACAAAACTGGCTTCCACAGTCATGTCAACAAAACTTGCGTCCGTAGTCATGTCAACAAAACTGGCTTCCACAGTCATGTCAACAAAACTGGCTTCCACAGTCATGTCAACAAAACTGGCTTCCACAGTCATGTCAACAAAACTGGCTTCCACAGTAATGTCAACAAAACTGGCTTCCACAGTCATGTCAACAAAACTGGCTTCCACAGTCATGACTACATCAACAAAACTGGCGTCCGTAGTCATGTCAACGAAACTGGCTTCCATAGTTATGTCAACAAAACTGGCGTCCATATTCATGTCAACTAAACTGACTTCCATAGTGGTTCCGTAGTAATGTCAACAAAACTGGCTTTCATAGTCATGTCAATGAAACTGGCGTCCGTAGTCATGTCAACAAAACTGGCTTCATAGGCTTGTCAACAAAACTGGCTTCCGTAGTCTTGTCAACGAAACTGGCGTTCATAGTCATGTCAACGAAACTGGCGTCCGCAGTCATGTCAACGAAACTGGCGTCCGTAGTCATGTCAACGAAACTGGCGTTCATAGTCATGTCAACGAAACTGGCGTCCGCAGTCATGTCAACGAAACTGGCGTCCGTAGTCATGTCAACAAAACTGGCTTCCGTAGTCATGTCAACGAAACTGGCGTTCATAGTCATGTCAACGAAACTGGCGTCCGCAGTCATGTCAACGAAATTGGCGTCCGTAGTCATGTCAACGAAACTGGCGTTCATAGTCATGTCAACGAGTATGGCGTTCATAGTCATGTCAACGAAACTGGCGTTAATAGTCATAGCAACGCAACTGGCTTCCGTAGTCATGTCAACGCAGCTGGCTTTCATAGTCATGACAACGAAACTGGCTTCCGTAGTCATGTCAACGAAACTGGCTTCCACAGTCATGTCAACAAAACTGGCTTCCACAGTAATGTCAACAAAACTGGCTTCCACAGTCATGTCAACAAAACTGGCTTTCACAGTCATGTCAACATCAACAAAACTGGCTTCCGTAGTCATGTCAACGAAACTGGCTTTCATAGTCATGTCAACGAAACTGGCGTCCGTAGTCATGTCAACAAAACTGGCTTACACAGTCATGTCAGCAAAACTGGCTTCCACAGTCATGTCAACAAAACTGGCTTCCACAGTCATGTCAACAAAACTGGCTTTCACAGTCATGTCAACATCAACAAAACTGGCTTCCGTAGTCATGTCAACGAAACTGGCTTTCATAGTCATGTCAACGAAACTGGCGTCCGTAGTCATGTCAACAAAACTGGCTTACACAGTCATGTCAGCAAAACTGGCTTCCACAGTCATGTCAACGAAACTGGCTTCCACAGTCATGTCAACATCAACAAAACGGGCGTCCGTAGTCATGTCAACGAAACTGGCTTCCATAGTCATGTCAACAAAACTGGCGTCCGTAGTCATGTCAACGAAACTGGCTTCCATAGTCATGTCAACGAAACTGGCTTTCATAGTCATGTCAACAAAACTGGCTTCCACAGTAATGTCAACAAAACTGGCTTCCACAGTCATGTCAACAAAACTGGCTTCCACAGTCATGACTACATCAACAAAACTGGCGTCCGTAGTCATGTCAACGAAACTGGCTTCCATAGTTATGTCAACAAAACTGGCGTCCATATTCATGTCAACTAAACTGACTTCCATAGTGGTTCCGTAGTAATGTCAACAAAACTGGCTTTCATAGTCATGTCAATGAAACTGGCGTCCGTAGTCATGTCAACAAAACTGGCTTCATAGGCTTGTCAACAAAACTGGCTTCCGTAGTCTTGTCAACGAAACTGGCGTTCATAGTCATGTCAACGAAACTGGCGTCCGCAGTCATGTCAACGAAACTGGCGTCCGTAGTCATGTCAACGAAACTGGCGTTCATAGTCATGTCAACGAAACTGGCGTCCGCAGTCATGTCAACGAAACTGGCGTCCGTAGTCATGTCAACAAAACTGGCTTCCGTAGTCATGTCAACGAAACTGGCGTTCATAGTCATGTCAACGAAACTGGCGTCCGCAGTCATGTCAACGAAATTGGCGTCCGTAGACATGTCAACGAAACTGGCGTTCATAGTCATGTCAACGAGTATGGCGTTCATAGTCATGTCAACGAAACTGGCGTTCATAGTCATAGCAACGCAACTGGCTTCCGTAGTCATGTCAACGCAGCTGGCTTTCATAGTCATGACAACGAAACTGGCTTCCGTAGTCATGTCAACGAAACTGGCTTCCACAGTCATGTCAACAAAACTGGCTTCCACAGTAATGTCAACAAAACTGGCTTCCACAGTCATGTCAACAAAACTGGCTTTCATAGTCATGTCAACATCAACAAAACTGGCTTCCGTAGTCATGTCAACGAAACTGGCTTTCATAGTCATGTCAACGAAACTGGCGTCCGTAGTCATGTCAACAAAACTGGCTTACACAGTCATGTCAGCAAAACTGGCTTCCACATTCATGTCAACGAAACTGGCTTCCACAGTCATGTCAACATCAACAAAACGGGCGTCCGTAGTCATGTCAACGAAACTGGCTTCCATAGTCATGTCAACAAAACTGGCGTCCGTAGTCATGTCAACGAAACTGGCTTCCATAGTCATGTCAACGAAACTGGCTTTCATAGTCATGTCAACAAAACTGGCGTCCATATTCATGTCAACTAAACTGACTTTCATAGTGGTTCCGTAGTAATGTCAACAAAACTGGTTTTCATAGTCATGTCAATGAAACTGGCGTCCGTAGTCATGTCAACAAAATTGGCTTTCATAGGCATGTCAATGAAACTGGCCTCCGTAGTCATGTCAACAAAACTTGCTTCCGTAGTCATGTCAACGAAACTGGCGTTCACAGTCATGTCAACGAAACTTGCGCCCGTAGTCATGTCAACGAAACTGGCGTTCATAGTCATGTCAACGAATATGGCGTTCAAAGTCATGTCTACAAAACTGGCTTTCCTAGTCATGTCAACGAAACTGGCGTTCATAGTCATATCAACGCAACTGGCTTCCGTAGTCATGTCAACGCAGCTGGCTTTCATAGTCATGTCAACGAAACTGGCTTCCGTAGTCATGTCAACGAAACTGGCTTCCATAGTCATGTCAACGAAACTGGCGTTCGTAGCGTCCGTATTCATGTCAACGAAACTGGCGTCCGTAGTCATGTCAACAGACTGGTGCCTGTGCTTTCTACAACGTGTTCCATACTAGCGTTACAGCAGAGGGACAGTTCTTGATGGATATCATGATTCAATATTTATTTACAGAATATCCAGAAGGCCATTGCCCATGTGGACAAATATTAAACCAAAGTAATCTGTTTCAGGTAATTCAATGCATATTTATTAGTTATTACAAAATAATACAATTAACCCAAAATATAAGACTAGATACAGTATAGGAATAAAGAGCAACTACATAAGTTCATCAAGATGTTGATAGCTGCAACAAGTTTTCTATAATGATAGTTATATTATCAAATAACCCCTTATTTTATCCAATCAAACAACAATATGAAACTTGTTTTCGTTTCACACCTTATATCTTTAAGATCTAGAGTTAACATGATCTCGAGTGCACATCAGAACAGCACAGATGGTTTACCAGGTAGATCATCTTCGTAACCACATGTATAAACACAAACCAGCTCAATGAACAGGTATGAACATATTAAATATGCAATTGCCATATTTGAATACAAGTGATATGATCAAATAAGGTGAGGATAAACAGACACCACAATAAACGTTCCCAGTCCGTAAAAATAAATGTGGGCTGCTTGTAAGGGCGCATCCAGTATTCGACGTTAGAGGGGGCGTAACCTTTTGACTTGTACCCCTTCCTTAGGACCGAAAGTTATTTGTTTAAAATGATGGCAGGGGGAGGGGGGGGGGTTGATGGTATTTTTTATAATGTCTAGTCCGAAATGGTGAATTATGGGCGTATTTTATTACTTTTTTCTCCTGTATTGAAATAAAAAATAAATCTTTGACGATTGTCGGGGTGGTTGGGGGGTACGCCAGATATCCCCTTCCTTGCATTAGCAAGTGGATAAGCCAAGTGTATAGGATTTAAATAAAAAACGCTTCAATGAATAGTTATACCTGTAATGGAAAATGTCATGGACGACGGACGAACGGAATAATAACATGAATAATTCAAAGAGCAATAATAATCTGGTATATGAGATATTATCCTTGACAAACAACTCAGCTTTCAAGTGTGTTTACTCATTTAATGATGTACACAAAAAACGTTATGAACAACATTTATGCACGATTTAATGCTGTATATATGTTTCTTATAAATACACAAAGCGTTTCATAATATTTGTTACTTCTTCACATTCACGTGGGCGTTTTATTACGAAGGATCTGATGAGTTCTCGTTTATTGCATGCCTGCTATCAGCGGGGAATCTTCCACGATCTGTTCAAGGTATCAGGAATCGCCTATTTAATAGTCTTTAAAGTTCTGTTTGCATTATTTAAGTTCTCTTATCGCATTAAGACTAGGCTTGTTTTGTTTTTAAATTACTCACCTTGATTTTTAGGTTTTGGAAAGTTAATAAGAAAACAGAATATCATTGAAACATTTTTGCAGCCTGCGACAGGAAAAAAAAACAATGAAAAGTAACAACCACAACAACAATAACAACAAAAACAACTGTCAGTATTCTGTTGGTTATTTTTTTTGCAACAATTGACTTCGTCTTTAATATTGGCGAGATAAATGGTAATTCCAATTCAATATTTTGAATAGTTGTCGTTACTTACTTTGTAAGCCGATGATAAATTGTATTCCTGGCATGGGCGCATGTCGGACAAGTGGGTTTCCTCCGGGTACTCCGGTTTCCCCCACAACATAAGACCACACTATCACCAACAAGAGTGACTAATTATATCAATTAAATGATATAATAACTTATTTCACAAGCGTTATAAAATAGATAAAACTAAATTTGTAAACCGATGTATGATATTCGTACAATAGTGATTAAAACATGATTTGAACCCAAACTACGCTGTTTATATCTAGCCGATGTATTTTACTGCATACATGCATGCATGAAATACGGTGAGTTAATCATCTAGGTCTACTCGTAAAATCTGTAAAAATGCGCACTATTTTGGATGCTTCACACATGGTTTTGATTAGAAAACCAAAGAAACAAGATATTATTATAATAATAAATGCTTTGTAAGATTTTAAAGCAACCATCTCAAAGATTCATTTTAATTTTTCACTTATCGGTGTTGTTATGACCATAAAAAGATGCTCCCACTTTAAGAATGCAGTATTCAGGTGATTTAAGGCAAGTGGTCGAGGGACATACCAGCGTGGTACGCGGTAACGCAGGTGATTTATGGCAAGTTGTCGATGGGCACACTAGCGCGGTACGCGGTACTCAAGTCATTTTATGGCAAGTTGTCGAGGGACATACTTGCGTGGTATGCGGTACTCAGGTGATTTTTAGGCAAGATGTCGAGGGACAGACTAGCGTGGTACGCGGTACTCAGGTGATTATAAGGCACGTTGTCGTGGGACACACTATCGTGGTAAGCGGTACTCATGTGTTTTTAAGGCAAGTTGTCGAGGGACATACTTGCGTGGTACGCGGTACTCAGGTGATTTTATGGCAAGTTGTCGATGGGGCACACTAGCGTGGTACGCGGTACTCAGGTGATTTTACGGCAAGTTGCCGATGGGCACACTAGCGTGGAACGCGGTACTCAGGTGATTTTATGGCAAGTTGTCGAGGGGCACACTAGCGTGGTACGCGATCCGCATGTGACTTAACGGCAAGTTGTCAAGGGGCACACTAGCGCGGTACGCGGTACTAAGGTGATTTTATGGCAAGTTGTCGAGGGGCACACTATAGCGTGATACGCGGTACTTAGGTGATTTTATGGCAAGTTGTCGATGGGGCACACTAACGTGGTACGCGGTTCTCAGGTGATTTTACGGCAAGTTGCCGATGGGCACACTAGCGTGGAACGCGGTACTCAGGTGATTTTATGGCAAGTTGTCGAGGGGCACACTAGCGTGATACGCAGTACTCAGGTGATTTTATGGCAAGTTGTCGATGGGGCACACTAGCGTGGTACGCGGTACTCAGGTGATTTTAAGGCAAGTTGTTGACGGACACACTAGCGTGGAACGCGGTACTCAGGTGATTTTATGGCAAGTTGTCGAGGGGCACATTAGCGTGGTACGCGATCCGCATGTGACTTAACGGCAAGTTGTCGAGGGGCACACTAGCGCGGTACGCGGTACTAAGGTGATTTTATGGCAAGTTGTCGAGGGGCACACTAGCATGATACGCAGTACTCAGGTGATTTAATGGCAAGTTGTCCAGGGACACACTAGCGTGGTACGCGGTACCCAGGTGATTTTAAGGCAAGTTGTCGAGGGACACACTAGCGTGGTACAAGGCACTAGTGTGATTTTAAGGCATGTTGTCGAGGGACACACTTGCGTGGTACATTTACTATGATGTGTACAAAATAATTATAAGACATTCGAGTGTTACACACTCGTTCGTAATAAACGATTTTAACTTTAATACCCTTAAATTTAAATAATTCAATGACAACTCAGGAAATATTTAACAATATATTTAGTTATTATTTTATCAGACTTAAACCTGTAACATATGGATATGAAGTCACAGCTCGGGAAAGCAATAAGAGTTCAGCGGACAAACAAAATATTTCTAGGAGTGAGAGAGTTCCTTTAAGCCAAAATGACTACAAACTCTTACGTACCAGACAATTAAGTAAGTATTCGAGGCTTACTCTTGAACTAATAATACTCGGATCTCGAGAAGACGGAGATTTTCTAATCAGGGCTGCAGCTGTCGACACTAATAGATATTTCTTGGAGGCAAATTCAATTATTCACGTACTGATGGAAGGTAGAATTAAACATGTTTTCTCTCTCTCTCTCTGAAGTTGTATTGATTAATTGTACATACCTTGAAAAACATTATTGTTACCTTAATTGTTGAAAAAATAAGCATGTAATTGATTCTGATTTGGCCAGTCAATGAACTTCAATTTGTATGGTATTTTTGGATTTTTCTGGAAAAATTAAACTGAAAGATGTTTGTTTATATATCTCGTGATAGACATTTTCATGTATATATCACGAGCATCAGTCATTTCCGCTTCAAGGACGAGCATAATAATGAATGATTGCATATGTATTAATACTCGCCAATTCAACCTTTGAAGTAAGAAATGAGACGCAATTTATATTTAATTGCTTTTTAAAGTGCTTTTGTTAGAAACAGAACAAAGTTTCACATGCAAGGGAAATATGTGAGATGATATTCCCATCGCAACAACGTCGATCATACCGACACTATGATCTCAGCTATCAGGAGGTCATGACAAATACTTAGTGGAATTAATGATAGTTTTTCTGTCAATTTTTAAATATATTATTTTGCTGAACAAGGTAAGTCGATGTGCCTTGATCACTCACCAGCGACATACCGGTATTTTAACAATGTTGGCAATTAAACATACAACAATTGCACATGATAACCAGATATTTGTTAAAAGTTACTCCATAGACCTAGGTAAATATATACATACAATCGATTGAAAGGCATGAAAGTTTTAAGACAGAAATGGTCCCAAAACGTCTTGATTCTTGATTTGCCTTTCCCCAAAAGAAAGTCTGAAAATATCGTCTTAACACCAGAACATTTCCGTCTTAAGACATTGATTTTTACAGGCAGGGGTGTTACTACCACTATCAAATGAAGAAAAAAACACAATTACGAATTGAAACTCAGCAGAAAAGCAAAATTTGTGAGCTGAATTGATTTTAACATACAAACTTACTTTCTCTCGTCCTGGCATCCATAGTTTAATGCAAATATGCGATTATTTAGCGTAAATCCAATACTTGCACGTTCAAGTCACCATTTTCGCAGACGATCAGAAAATTCCGGTGTCATAGTACAAGTGTTACACAATAAGAAAATCCGCTCTAATGATACAGGTACAGTAGAAACTCGTTTCCATGGATACTCGCGCTTGGAATGCTATCCCGACGGAGTTTTCATACGATTTTTGTGTAATTAGTATCTTAAATAGTTAATAAAAAACATAATTCGCACTCATAATTCGTTTCTTAAAATAATACATTTGGAAATGAGTATTACTCATTACACGTGCATATGAAAATATTCCTATAACTATAAATGTTTCTAAACAGCCATTTTTAACACAAGTATTTAAACTTCACTGCCATCAACCTTTGACAGCTATGACACTCGGAGAAGTTTTCAAATCCAAATAACATGAGTGCAATATCAGTCAGCCAGCATGAAATCCATAGCTAAGAGACTAAAATCTAGGAAATGTCGAGGTCAAATGAGGAATAAATACTAAAAGATGCACTCTTACTCCCAAATTAGATTTACCACGATTAATGAAAATGTTTTAATATATCAAAAAGGATGAATAAATGTCGAAAATAATGGTTATTATAAAGGATATCGAGTTAAATTTGAAATAAAGGTGCAGAAAACACTGTATTTCTAGCTTAAGAAACGATCATAGTAGATCACAATAAATCTTTTAGCCCTCACCAAACATTTAATATACTAAGGTTTTCAGCTATTAAATACACGGTTACAATCTTGTTATCAGTAATTTATATTTTCCATAAATGTATTATTTAGAAAGTAGTTAAAGGGTTATCACTCACAATGTATGGTTGTTATACATGTGTATGTATTGATTTTGAATAAGAGTGTCACTTTAAATGAACACTGGTGGGGAACATTTCTATGACATTAGCTTGGCAAATAATTCATTATTAAAATATCTTTTAAATCTCATTGTATGTTTTCTATTGGTTGCCGTAGTAACCAGATATCTGCACACGTTCTGCAACATTGAATGGACTCGAATGTATCTGAAAGTGGACCAGCTTAGACACATTTGTGTGAAGTTTGATTGAAAATGGCCCAACGATTTTCAAAAAGATGCTTTTGAAGATATATTGGTTTAATGACGACGCACAACGATGGTCGACGGACACAAGCCGACTAAATTAACTTACATTTGCCATCACCTCGTCATACGGTCCCTTTTTAACGTTTTTTTTTAAGATTTAAAATATAGATGTATGTTTAAGGTTTCGTTTATTATAAATTAAAATGATATAATAAGATGTATTGGTTTCAGTTAATGTGCAATATAATGATAATTACTCATATAACTTCACCTGTATGGAATTGTCGCCTGTTACCAGGTTTCTGTGGTATTGACAAATTAAGAACTATATTAAGTAATAGGTAGATGACTTGGAGTAACATTTTAATGAATAAGAGTGGGCGGAGTGAGCCTATTAAACTGTCTTTGAATACTACCTCATTGGCTGACAAATTGTGTATCGGATGAATGGCAGTTGGCGGGCCTTTAATCACCCGCGAAAGTTTAAACTCTAATGATTAAGTGTAGTAATCCGCAATTTCATTGGCTCTAAATGTAGATTGTATTCTAAATTTCTAATACATGTATAGCGTACATGTGAAGTAGTCAAAGGGAAATAAATACAGCCTTCAGTCAGAAGTATGGTAGAAGTTACATATCCTTGCAGCAGCGGATATATTTGATTGTCATTATGCTTTAGTGTAAACGAATATGAGGGAGAAACAGACCTAATCAATGCTATCAATGGAAGTGGTGAATGCCTCCATCCCCTGCATGCATTAGTAAAACCAAGAACTACTTTCAAAAGTCAAGGATCTAGGAAGCGGACACCACTGACCATATGACCATCTGACTGTTGAAAGTGCAGAGGTTATACGAACCAGGGGCGTAGCTATGCCTTAAAAAAAATTGTAGGCCCGATGGTTCTATGCGAGTTTGGGGTCTTTTATATGCATATTACAAACACTTCATTATATTTGCAATGATTACAATAAAATCAAGCAATGCACCCTGTATGTTGTTTGAATAAACATCAAACTTGCTTTGGTTAAGAAAACACACAAACTTTTGAGTTGTTCAAAGTGTTTGAGTGGCTATTAGTTTTTAATACATTTTTGGGTTATTTAAATTTTTTCATTTTTCAAAAAAAGTTGTAGGCTTAGACCTACAGTGCCTATATGTAGCTTCGCCAATGTGAACTGCGTTTGATCAGATTGAGTGTGGCCTTAACCCTGAAGGCAGGTGCCTGGAACGTGCAAAATGTTAATTTTCTAGATGTGGTGAACATTTTGGCCTATTGTTTTTCGAAATCATTAGATCATATGAGACAGCGGACAGGAGTATCTGCTTTTTGAATATAGACTCAAACGTGTGACCTTGACCTATGTTGCTGAACAAGTTCAGGCGAACATTTGTGCAGTGCTTTTTGAAATTGTTCGAGCGTTTAAAGACATGCAGACACGAAAATTTGCTGTCCCTTAGAAGTGACCTTTGCAATGAAGACCTGTATGATGTGAACAGTCGTCATGACTAACCATTGTGCAGCGAAAATGTGCGCGAATGATGGGACGGTCGATAGACAAACGGAAAGTTATGTACTTGTCCTTCAAAGAGCATAAAAGAGGTCCCATATTGTAACTTATCTTTAATTCAGTACCTTCCAGGACCACATTGTTCTAACGTGGACATCATTTTCCCGACAACAAAGACACTGGTGCAACAAAATTAGTGCTGGTAACGGGCTTGACAGGATCGCGCGGAAACATACTAATAAGAGCATCTGCATTTAATATAAATTATTGCTATTTAGATTATTTTTTCTCTGGCCCTTCTTTATTACACACAACGTTCACTGCGGAGATACCTGGTGACAATGGAATGCTGGTACATGTAAATGCATTCACATTTGCGCGTGAGGACGCAGAGAATATGTTATTAACATTCTCAAAGTGTCAAGCACGTGATAATAACGGATACGGTAAAATACAAATAATGATTCTATAGCCGATAGTAACAACTTTTAAGTATACATAGAATTGACAATAGTGACCAGAGGCACATCAAGGATTTCATGTTAGAGGTGGCGCAACTTGAGACACCGGGTGCTACCCCCACCCCCCATCTCATCACCCTCCCGGGTCCGCTCGGAATGACAATGTGATTTCCATTAAAGCAACGAAAAGAACAATGTTTTAAGCGGCTTTACTTTTCTATAAAACATACTCTTGTGAGTAAAACAATATACATGCACTAAATAATATCAGGTTAACATGTCAACAGCAATATAAACAATCAGTGCTCAACTAATGTCTACATATATACACACATTTCCGTAATATAATTACCTTAAATTATGAGCATATGCAGAGTATATACCTTATACACATCCTTTAACATGCAAACGCTTGAATTTTCCACTGGAAACTTCAGCCGAAGAAGTACATTATTACAGATGTAGTTTGGCCACAGAGCATTGGCTATCTACAATTACATGTATGCACAAATGACCACAGGGGCAGGGTGCGTTGTTTTGACACACCCCTTTGACCACGCCCCTCCCCCCCCCATATTTGAAAAAAAATAATCCCAGTCTTATTAATAATGATGGGGGAACTGTTACCAATGATAACTTCCAAAAAAAGGGTGTGTCAAAACAAGGCACCCTGCCCTATGCAAATGCCTTGCCATGTGTACCAATTTTCATGTCATGGAATACCTTATGTGGCCTCTGACGTCAAAGCTGCTGATCATACAGCAGTGATGAAAATGCATATATATTTCTTTTATAACAAAACAATGACAGACAGTTCAACTGACAAGTTTCACAATGACTTTGTTTCTTTCAAAATAATAAATATCAATAAATAACTGCTAATATCGTTTTCTTTTCAGTTATGCTTTTACATTTTCTAGGCAACGTTCAAGAAATGAAATAAACATTTTTCTAGTTCATACTTCAGAATAACCCAATGTATTCGTGTGTCATAATCTGACTACAATACATCATCCTTCGTCAGCTAGAAACCGTAATCAAGAGCCCAACGGAGAAGAGACTAACGTTCATTTATCCTTGTGTTTTCAGTTAAACATGGGCATAACTCTACACTTATTAAAGCCGAGAGTAATGGGCCTTACTTCACTTGAAAATATCGTTTCCAACAAGCAAGGTCAATTTTAAAATCTTGAACGTTTTTTTAGTTATTCCCAATGTTAACGTTGTGCGCAATTACGTCGACGACATCAAGGCTAAGACAATACCTCAACTGTTTATTGATTTTTTTTTTAAACCAGATGAGCTAAAAATGTTTTGAATACGATATGACAATCATTTAACCACAGCATAATGATCATTTCATCATTAACATAAATTGAGTAATAGTTTGAATGTATTTAAGAATGAAATTGATGTATGAAAACAGTGCTCAAAAATACAATATTATTATGCTAAATGTGGTGAAATCAACACAGGTACAATGATACTCCCTTCACACTCATTAAGTCATTACCGCATCTAATGAGACAATTACAAAATACACAAGACATTCAGCTGTACAAACAATCACAAACCACGACTCTGCACAGCAGAATTTCCCATTGCACATTTCTAAGAAATATAATACAAACATATGATGAAGTACACAGTTAGTAGCACTCATAAATTTGAGAATCATAGGACTTTGTATATCAAGTCAAACATAAACAATCATGTCACTGAAAATAATTTTAATGAGCTTGCCGTTTTTAAAAAGATTAATCCTTAATATATAAAAAAATAAGGTCATGGAAATCTCTAGTGTGTTTTTTTACCATTTTGGGGCCGAAATTTGACCCCATTCGCAATGCTTAAACACACTTTTTTCCATTTTTTTTAAAATTATCAAATTATGTTTTTAAAATGGACCCCTTAACTTGTTTTATGAAATAGTTGTGGCATTCTTAAATAAACACACTTAATCACATTTTTTGTTTGCTTTTCCATCTATTTTTTAAAGCATACTAGTTCATTTCAAGGCAAAATGGGGCTATCCAATTTTAATCAAAATGACACATTTTCCCAATTTGAAAGACCCTGGGTCTTTTCCCCATAAACACTGCCCCAGAAGCGCCATTAGCCTTGAATACAGTTTTACGATTCAATTCAGGAGGAATATCATCAAATCAAAGAGTCATGACAAGGTGAAAACAAGTGAAAAATTGTCCATTGAAATGTCATTACAGTAGCTTAAAAAATAAGAAAGTATGTCACAACTAATGTTATCCAAGCACAGCATAGATATTAATTTTCAATACTGTACACATGGTTTAAATTTCATTGCCATAGCTTCAAATATATGAAAGTAGGTCAAAAAGTCACAGTCAAGGTCATCCAAGGATAACTTATGATGTTAATGCCAAAAGGTACAACAACCTTTTATATATTAATGTCCATAGGTACCTTCTGGAATAAGCCCCATGAATTTTGCCATTTTTCATATTTTTATATTATTTACTTTAATAATTTAGCAAACAAAGATACAATAATTTACTGCTTAAACTAGCCTTGTTTCAAACAATGATGCTTTTTTCAACCTGTAAATTTAGCTGAAATATGTTATCAAATAAAACATCCTTAATCAATGTTGTATGATGTATACATCAAAAGGAATAACAATGACTTATAAATAGTGAAAAAATAACAATAACAGTCTGTAAATTCTAAACTAAATTGTAGCTTTTGAAACAAAAAAAGTAAAACAAAAGACAATTTTTACACCTAGAATTGTGGGCCTTGCTACATATGTGGACTTTGTCTTTTGCAACTTGTGTGCCAAGTTTCATATAAATACCTAGGATTAAAGGTAATGGTTAACATTGAAGTTTTTGCTTAATGACAGTGACAACCCGGACAAAACTTATACTTCACCTGTTATAAGACAGGCTCAAAACTTAACTCTTCAATGGCAAAATAGCCAGAAAAACGGAATGTGGTTTTGAGTGTTAAAATCACATGGAAAGAAATGGAATGGAATGGATTGAATAATAGTTTAAAAACATGAATTTAAAAAACAACCCTACATAATACATGCATATCTACAAACATACATACATGTAAAAAATGTAGTTTACTGAACACCACTCTGTCAGCAACATACATTGACACCCTCAAACTGTCCAATCTTAAACAGGTATCTGAATAATATATATAACTAATATCTAATGATAATACCAATGAACATTGTAATATTGTTAATGATATTGTGGTGAACATATTAAAAAAATAATGGAGACATTTGAAGGAGCACTACTTTGATTTTTTCAGAAAAAAACAACAACATTATTTATTGTATTCTTTTTCAAGCATAACTGTATAAACTGTACTCATTACTTTAAAAGCCATAACCAACATCTATTCTAATACGACCTTTAGCAAGTTTATGAACTTAGCTTCGTTGTTCGAAGAAATAATCACCATAATAATGATAAAAAAATAAATGTAAATCAGTGCAATTATTTTCCCAATGCAACAAAATCCTTAACAATAAAGCCGTGACTTATTGACTCTATGTTTAGCTTTCAACTTTCCAAATGAAAGAAAAAACTTTTATCAAAACCCAAATTGAGCACAAAAAGCAATCTTTTTTTGAGCCTAAATAATTTAATACCGGTAAGTCATGAAATATATCATACAGACAGAAAGCTCAATTTGAAGTTGTATGATCCTGTTAAATTAATTGAAGTTTTCTTTTTGATTATCATTTTAAAAATATGCTAAAATGGGCAACCGTAAATACGCTTATTTCAATTGACAATGTAATTAATTTTGTTCTTTTTCTACAGCACTTAGTTTTTTCCTATTAAGTTGTTAGGTTTTGTAATAGGAACCTGATGCTAAATATCATCTAAGAATCATTTTTATATGGCCTTAAACAATTGATTAATAACAGAGACAAGTCAGGAAACAGAAATCCTGCTTTGATATGTAAATAAGAAATCATACATGTATAACAAGGCAGCATATTTTTCAGTTCGAAGTTCACTGTGAGCACAATTGGTAAAGCAGGATAATGACCTCGGTTTGGATTGTCCAATCAAATGGCGGGTCATCTGTTGTCATGACTATGTGTGGTGTCAGCAGCAGTTGCGCCCCCTGATGATGGATTTACCGTCTCCCATCTAACTAGTCCTTGCACCGGAACACTATGCTGAACGGAATGTGAAAATGCAGCACCACCTGTAAAGTTATAAGGGCCATGATATTATTTTTAAGAACAACCATTTCGTTTTATAGAAAAATGTCACCTGCAATTCTGCAGAACTTTGTAAAAGATGAGATCTAATCTGTTTGTTTCAATTCTTGAAAAGCAAAGCTTAATTTTAGATACATTACATAAAATATCATTTTATTTTTAAACAAGCTAATTCCTTGAATTGATATCCCCCACCTGATTGGGCTAAGTCAAGAAATGGAAATCAATTGTTGGTGAAATATATATCTATGAGTTTGAGTTTGATTGCAACTGTTTGAAAAAAATAAAAATATTGTATATAATTATGTAGCATTTAGAATTGACCAAGAAACCTAGTTTATGACTCCATGTTACCCAGTTCCAAACTAATCTAACTTTTAATCAAGGCAAACATTCTGATCAAGTTTCATGAAGATTGGTCCAGATATAGTGCAAAAATTATAGCCTCTAGAGTATTCACAAGGTTTTTTTAAGATTTGACCCAACGACCTCATTTTTGACTCCACATATGACCTACTGGTATCAATCTATTCCAAGATCATTCGGAACTCCTCGGCCATTTTTTCAAAAACAACCTCGGATGTATATGGACGGTTTACATACTTAAAAAGTGGTACGTTTAAGTCCGCTGCAAATAGATCGCGTAGTAATCTTATTTAGTAGTTAAAATTTATGACTTAACTCTTGGGAATCGTAATTATGTTTGCAATAATACACTTCACTGGCAATCAATTTAAACTGAGAGCAATGAATACAACTCTTAAACACTACATTAAATTAATGCTTTTATTCAAAAAAATACGGACTACTTCAACAGATGTACCGGCATACATCCGAGGTTGTTTTTGAAAAAATGGCCGAGGAGTTCCGAATGTTCCAAGATTTCATCGAGGCAAACATCCTGTTAAGTTTCATGGAAATTAGAGCAGATGTATTGCCTCTAGAGTGTTTCCAAGATTTCAATAAGATATGACCTAGTGACCTAGTTTTTGACCCCATGTGACCAATTTTAAAACTCTAGTAAGATTTCATTAAGGCAAACATTCTGACCCAAATTAAACATAACTGACTATTCAATACCAATGTTTGGTTCGGGACACAATTTTTCAAATATTTCACCTACTCACCTGGTTTCTGACCCTATGTGACCCAGTTTCGAACTACCGGTATTCAACAACAACCAAGGAAAACAGTCTGATTAAGTTTCATGAATATTTGACCATGTATAATGCCTCTAGTATGTTCCAAACATTTTTTAAAGATTTGACCTAGTGACTTAGTTTTTGACCCCATGTGACCCACTTTTACAAGTGGTCAAGTGGAACATTCTGACATAGTTTGAACATTTTCTGATCAATGCCTACCAAGATAAATTATGGTACCGGACGGACGGACTGAATGATGGACGGACGGACAACGCCTAAACAATATCCCCCTCCGGAAACCTTCGATTCGGCAGGGGATAACAAATACTAGCCAAACTGAGAGAAATGAGTAACAGTAATATGTGAAAATAAGATATTAAGAATGTCCTACAAGAAGTAAATAAATACATTTTATGTACATATATATCTGATTTTTTTAATTTAAACATGCCGAAGTTTTGAACTAGACACTGTTGAACAATGCCTGCTCTGAAAAACTTTTTAAACATTTGAACATCTTTTTGTTTACCAGTGTTAAATAGAGAGTGCACAGACTCTGCCAAGACCAAGAGATGAGTCATCAAAAAGACTCTCTGGTGACAAATTACATGCATATGGACTTAGATTTAAACACACCTGAACCCATTACACCAGTTGTGATAGTAGGAACCACACTCTCCCCAAATCTTTGCCCGCGCCTGGCTCTCTGTCTCTTCCGTAATGCTCTAAACACAATCAGCATGGTAATAATTATGACCACCGCAAGAATGGCAATTGTCACTGCTGCCACTGTATCGGAGGGGTAACTTTTTGTGTCACCGTCATGGGGGTTGTAGTTCCTGTCATCAGCATCATTAGAGCTATTGTTTGAAACTGTGGTTGATTTAGTCGACGAAACTGGGTCTATTTGACTGACATCACTTTCTTGCACCATTGCCTGTTGTTACTTATAGCAGTTCAGTACACTGCCTTAATCTCTTTGTACTTCTGCATGCGAGTTAGCAATTATGAATTGTTATATTAAAACCAATCATTTCTGACGTGAGGTGCACCATTTGTAGTCCACTGAATCATTGAATGTTTCAAAATCTGAAAATATAGATGAGGTACATGTAAAGGTGTCAATATATAATATATAATTAAGTTTTATTTCATATCCAATAAGCCATATGGTCCATGAGGACAAACACAATATTTGTTTATATATTTATATATATGACTGATTTGTTCAAAAAGGAACATTTATTCCAGTGACACTTTGTATTCCAGTAATTGAAAAGACATTAAAAAATAGCTTTTTATCCTTCATTTACAAAAATAATGATGATGCCAAACCCTAACCAGGATATACATGTATGTAGTCTCTTGTTATAACTTCTAACAGATATAGTCTAAAATAATAGATGTGTTATACGGGATTCTTCCAATCCCTACGTCTAAACGGGAATGTGCAAAAAACGGGGGTGTTTTAAAAATATTGAAATTGTTTTAAGTGAAGTATTTTATGGTTGAAATTGATCATAAAGAGTTAAATTCATATTTTACCATGTAAGTGAAATGTTATTTTGCACTAAACAAGCATTTAATGCATTAAAACAAGTTGTTTACCTTTCCAATAAAACAAAAGTTGACTGACACAGATAACAATTATGCGAAGGGGAACAACTTGATACAATCGTAATAACTCGGCCTCCTCCGACAAAGCTCCAGAGATAGACCTCGTTATACAATCGTAACAACTCGGCCATGTCTGAAATGTTCCGAGCGATTTAAAACTGTGCCCTGAAGCCTTGCAGGTGCCCTTCATGTATATATCGTTATGTTTTGACAGAATGAAATGAAGAAAAGCCGTCAAACTCATAATTATAAGTTGGATATTTTTTTGTGTGCGTACGGAACTAATATAAAATAACATTATCTGGTAATATTTCTTGTTTTTATGATATTTTATAGACGCTATATGCTTTAACCCGGAATCCTGATCGGAACAACTACCCACTTTTGATACTAAACAATTTGTACGTGAAGGATTTGCCATATCAAAAATCTAAAAAAAATCCGTCAACGTACAATTATTTGGACTACTAACAGATATGGATGTAGATCGTCTTCTATTAGATTTTACTAACAGAAAAATGACGAAATGATTTTCAGATTCTTCTCAGACTCATTCTAAGTGAAAGAAAATCAGGAAAATGCTACTGTATTTTACATATATTCACACTTTATTAAAATAAAATAAACATACATATTTCATATAAAGAAAATTCACACACAGCTTACTGGGAGTGAAACGAAAGGTATTTGTCTCTATCCTACAATACATGTAGAACTTATTATATTGAACTCGACATGTTCAAGTAAAAAAATAAAAGAAAACAATTTAAAATTAAATATTGTTTACATTACATTTTACCTGAGAAAAAAAGTAAAAGCAGTAAAATTTTCCTTTAGTAGAAACCACATTGTACATCATGAAATATTCAAAATCGAACACACTTTCCCAAACTAAATAAACGAACAAAAAGATTAAGTTACTTAACAAAAGTAAATACGAATCCTTTCTTTAAAATTAAATCGACTCACCTGTCACATTTCATTCCGGAAATAAACAACACGAGCGCCACCTGTCGGACAGGTAAATAATGGTAAAGCTCGTTCATGCAACATGTAGATGGAAACGAAATTTCACATGAAATATATATCCGTGGAATTTCACCAGCCGATTTTATGTCAGTTTCAGCGAAAATAGCTCAAATTGCACCATTTCCGACTAGAAATTGCTAAAATGTTAGTGAGGGAGTATCCCTATCCCCCCGTCAACATTTAAACCATTTAAATTTTGGTTTTGAGGGAGGGGCGAATGTCAGAAGGTTGTTACCCTATTCATATCAAAAATCGTCAAAAAAACCCGCCAACGTACAATTATTTGGACTAGTTGTGACCAAATATATACAAGGGCTGCTCAAGGAATGCATGTTTGTTTCAATGTAAGATGGGGCCCGTGTGCGTTGACGCTTGATTTCAAAGTCAGAGTGTGCTAATATTTCAAAACAGGGAAACATATCAAATTTTTATTTCACTGTTTAAAACAGAGACATCCCAGATGTCATTTTTATTTCACTGATAAATATCTATTAACCACCGGAAAGCATACACATGTATAATAAATATATATTTTAAAGAATACATTGTGTACTGTGATATTGTGATATTAAATGTAGGTTATTTTATGAGGATACTTATTATACTTCAATCGATTCGAAACAACAGACACGAAGATGGAAAGCAAGCGAGCAAACATTTTAAAAAGGGTGCAATATTATCACCCCTGGAATCCGAAATCCCCCTAAATTTTGGACTTGAGTTCGAAATCCCGCTTAACTTTGGATAGGAGTCCGAAATCCCGCTTAATTTTGTACTGTAGTCCGAAATCCCGCTTAATTTTAGGACTGGATTCCGAAATCCCGCTTTATTTTGGACTGTATTCCGAAATCCCGCTTAACTTTGGATTTCAGTCCAAAATCCCGCTTAATTTTGGACTGAAGTCCGAAATTCCGCTTTCTTTTGAATCCGGAATATCTTTTAGTACGAATAGTGCATGAAACGTCATAATGTTGCCTGATTTTCGTACATTTTTTGTATCTGTGGTCATCTGATCATTGTATTTATAATAAATCCATAAGTGTGTAGGCCCGTTATGGTGTGGTTTATTTTAGGTTTCGTTAAGAGCGTGTTTTTTTTTGGACAAAGCAAGACAAATAGTATTATATTCCCGGGTATTGTATCACTGCGTTGCTTTATTCGACACGTCACATTCGGAACTCCTCGGATGTATTTGGGCGGTTTGCATACTAAAAAAGAGGAACGTTTAAGTCCGCTGCAAGCAGATCGCGTAGTGATTTTATTTAGCAGTTAAACTTTATGACTTTATTCTTGGAAATCTTAATTATGTTTGCAATAATATACTTCAATGGCAATCAGTTTAAACTTATATCAATAAATACAATTATAAAACACTACATTTCTAAAATGATTTAATTAAAAAAAAATACGAACTGCTTTAACTGATGTACCGGCATACATCCGAGGTTGTTTTTGAAAAAAAAAATGGCGAGGAGCTCCGAATGGACACGTCAAGGCTGTCGATCTGTATATGTGTACATTTCGTCGCTTGTGTTCCAAACTGTTATAAGTGTGTTTTGGGGTAAAATAGAGAAATTTATATCACTGGTATCATATTTTCAAGCTCTATCATGTAGTTGGACTAAAAACAGTCAGTAGGTCAAATTTAGAGAGTTATTCATCTTTCCATTATGTTCTAATTCAAAATCAACCGCTTTCATAACTTCCAGATTGTTCTAAGTCTTAAATTGACCAATGAAGTCATGGTTTCACCGACATGTGATTCATTTCTTTTACAATTCCAAAATGCTTAAAAGTTATAACAGTTTGGAACACTTGGAACAGTTTGACAAACACAAAAATGCATGTACGATATCACGTACACAACATGTTCTATCTCAATTAGAACAGTATGGACATCACGGATCTTAACAATAACGTTAAATTCGTTCGGTTTTATAAAAGTAAATATTCTAAAAAATAAATTTATGCATTTATTGATTTTTTATATAGCATCGAGACATAGCATTTTAAATGTTCTGTGGAAATTTTGTGATATAACGTTTACAGACAAAAAAGTTACAACTACTTTAAACTTTAAACTCAATTTTCTTCTCAAAACACTAAGATATGCTGTTTGAACAGCCTGGAACCCAAGCGACGATTTATTAATTTCTCATTTTTATTAATATATTTGGATATATATTTGCTTTTTTTACTTTGATATTTAATATATAGACGCGTTGTAGGAGGACTTGGAGTTCATGCTCTTTCCATGAGCCTAACAATAAAGGTTTAAACTTTTAATGTATTTCGGTTAGTTCAGAAGCGTTCCGACGAGAAAATAATATGTGCTTGGATTTTGAGAAAATGTTGCCATATTGAAGAGTTTTTTTGTAAACGAAAAATCAATTACTTTTACGTTTGTTTGCCTGTTTCCCTGTGTGAATCCAATTTGCCCTATTAGTGGAAACCGGCTTACCTAATTTCGGCATTCGGAAAACCGCCCAAAATGTCCCGGAACTCTGCTGGTACCATTCTCTTTAATTAGGAGTAAACATTGTTTAGATATTTCTGATGCATTAATCTTTTATCAAATTTTAATAAGTTAATTGATTGAAAGCAATTGTTAAGTACACAATAGTATTTATATTTTGTAACTGTTGCCAATGTAACCAAAATGGCAGTCTTCGCTCAAATCTAGATCAATCAAGCCAAATTCAGTCCATTTTAGTGAAAATGAGACAAAAGTTCTAATATATATATACATATATGTAATTTAAAATAACACTCACAGGTAGTCGCGGGTTCATATTCCGACCGCATTATACCGAAAGACGAAGTAACTTCCTTCGTCTGGTGCTCAGCATAAAAATTAAGGGTAGTTCTGAGATAATGGTTTATAAGCAGAACTGGTTAAAACCCATCCGGAACTTCTCGGCCAATTTCTGTTTTCGATTAGAAAATGACCAAGGAGTTCCGAATGGTTTAAACCAACGCGGAAAATTGTATCCCGTGTATCGGTGCTTTATATCGATCAAGTTGCGATACCGTTAGTTCATGCGAATAAACCTCCTTTGGGCATCCTTGTACCTCGCTATATTTCGTTATTTTTTAATATCTATATAGATTTGTATGAAAATTGCAACCACCTTCATGTAATATCACTGAAATGCATTGAAAAACAATTTAGTCATGATGGCTTACCGGCGGACTTTGAGCAAACAGCACATAACTATATATAGACTATGAAATATGTACTTTTGGTGTTCACGAGGTTAAATAATTTGCGTTTTAAGAAAATACCAAACGCTTTCGAACGTAACGTCACTTCAAAATTGTCGTCGTTAAAATTGTGGTTGTGCCCTATGCGTGCTGATGCTTCATTTGGATGTAAGGACGGTCTAAAATTTCCAAACAGTGAAAAATATCATGCCTTTCTGGATCTGAGGATGGTGACATTGACCGTATCAGAAAAGACGGTATGGCTTTATAACTGAGTCACGGTTAAGTGTTTTACAAAAGCGGAAATCTCGAGGCGAAAAACACTTTTTTATTTTTACCTGGAAAAGAAACTCACAATAACAGAGTGGTTGTCTACATTATTTTCTGATGTTCTTTTTATTAACGAGTTACTTTATTTGGGTCCATTAGATAGTCGTCATGTCAGTTATGGAATATTTCCATGATAGAGGATAACGATATAAACAACTGCCCTACTGTTCCTGTCTTCGTTCTTCTTTCCATCTTTCACTTTGCTTTATTTTAACGTATTTTTCCAACATCAGAGAAGATATTGATAAGGTAAATTATACTTGACCAAAACTGAGCAAATTGTTTTTGGAATTGATGTAATAGCCATTTTCGTCATAGTCGGTGAAATCAGGTAAAAACTATACCTTGGCTGCAACTCAAGAACTGTTGAACTTGGTACACTTGACAGCGACAATTTATGCATGTGTAACAAGGCCCATAACTCTTGTTTTTTTCCCTTTAGATCAAAATGGGAGATCTTGAGGACCTGGAAGAGTTCATGGAGGCTGTGACGACATACCGCTGTAAGTTCTGCCCATTCACTGCAACAACCACAGGCGATATGGCCCAACATGTTCGAGCCACTCACATAGTGTCAAACAAGTCCAGGAAGCCAGTAACAGGTAATAGTGGTATATAAATATGTCTCTGTTTTTATCAGTATTCTTATTTTTCTTCTTCTTGTTATTATTCTTTAACCTTTTTTTTGTCCAGAGCAAAACTCTAAAACTACTTAAAGGAATCGATGAAACATTTCAACATAGATATATGACAATGTTTAGTTATGCACATTAAAAGTAGCACAGTCCAAGTCAACTGTATCACCTTGAAAAATAGTATCACCTTGTAAAAATAGTAGAGCCACATGGTTAATATATCCAATTGGATAATCCAATGATAATACATATTTATTCAAGATTATTACTCTGGGACTCATTTTTACAAAGTTATCACCCTTGTTCATTGTAATATTATGTGGACTTTGTCCAGGCCATAACTTGATTACTGTTCAAGGAACTAATTGAAACTTTGAACATTTATAATTTGCACAGTGCAGAATTATAACTCTTGGTTACAATATTGAAATGTTATCTCCCCTTGTACTATGGATTTTCTTAAAAAAATGTACAAAGCATGACTTGGAAAGAACTTAAAGGGAATTAAATGATTCTTTGAAGATTGATAGATGTTCATGTGTAGTTGTACACTGCACAGGAAATTTAACTATTAGGCACCTTTAAGTTATCTCCCCTTGTACTGTGATTTTCCTAAAAGCAGTTTGTCTGAAGCTTAATTCAGAACAAACTTAAAGGAAATAAATGAAACTTTGAGCATTGATAGATGGCAATGTTTAGTTGTGCAAAACACAATAATTAATATGTTTTGTACTCATTTCATCAGTTATCTCCCCTCGTTATTTTTCAAAATTGAAAAACAACCCTGTATAACAGTTTAAGTCAACTTATCAATTCGTAGTTAAGCAGAGTTACTTGCTCTTTGTGACATTTCAATAGAAACTAACACAAAATCGGAATTTATTATTAAGTCAACCATGATGTCATTAATTCAATCATATGCATTCATGTTTGAAACTAAAAATAATGCTCTTTATCCACAGTCACTAATCCACCTGATACAGAGAAAGTACCTACATCTCTCGCACAGAGTCACGGAGGCACTTCTGATGCATCAGCTGAATCTGTTTCAACAGTACAAGTTGCCTTGGGTCCCACTGAACAGTTAAATACAGTTAATCAGGAGACATCAGGCGACATGGCAAGTCTGTTAAATTATCCACGGACTCCATTACCACAAACTCTTGCTACTTGTAATTCTGCCACAAATACCGTGGTTACCTCTAATAGTGACAGTTTAATAAACCAAAACTTTCAAGTACTTGGCCAGTTAGAAAATGGACAGATTTTGCTGCGAAACAGTCAAAGCACTTCTACGAATTCTAATGAGTTGGTTCAAGTGTTGGTTGAAAATGTGGCAGAAGAAGTGGATTCGTCGAGATCACAGGGCTTTGTTAGTGAGAGTGGGGAATCTTACATCATTGGCAGGGAAGATGGAATGTCATTTGATCCCAAAACATATTCAGGTATTTGAAGGCTACTTTATGGATCTACTTATTTTGTACATAAACTTGTACTGCTATGAATGTAAATTTCTACACTATCATCGACGATGTTATTGTTTCATTGACATTTGAGTTGTGACGTATCTAGTTATATCTAAAATTTCGGACACTTCCAGTTCAATGAACAAAGTGGCCATCAAACCGTAAATAATTTAGTTTTAAAGAAATCTTTAAATTCAGAAGCACAAAAAAATACTTGGTGACCTCTGTTTATGCAGAAGACGAATATGTCATGGGCGACTTCTTTGTTCTGGTTTTCTCTGGGCCCAAGTTTCGATGTAACAAAAAAAATGTAAACGAAAATAGCTCAGAAACTGAATCCATTTTGTTGTTGAAAATAATTATTGTCAATAAATTTCAGAAATGAAAGAAACAAACATTGAAAACTTTGCTGGAGAAGATGACGATGATGCAAGCACTAAAGAGCTGTATTTATGTGGCACATGTAGTGAGGGATTTCCCTCCATACAAGACTGCAAGGCCCACATGATTGAGGTACATGATGTTAGCGAGTTCCAGACTGGCCAAACCGGTTTCACAAGGAAAGTTGATGCAGGGACCCAGATGGAACCAAAAAAGCGGGGGAGAAAGAAGAAAGTCGAAGCAGAAAGAATGAAGCAAGAGAAACTTGATAAAGAGGCGGATCATGAAGATGAGGATGATGAAGTAAGCCTGCATCTGTCTGACTCAGACGAAGACTGGACTTCAAATATCTCCTCATATTCCACAAGAAGTAGGCGAAATAGAAGACCACCGCAGGCTTTGAGACAGGATTACTATCTTGGGCGAAGAAAAAATAAAGAAGAAAGAAGACCTACTCCTGTTGACGTGGGGATTAAGTGTAACAGTAGGGGATGTGGTCTGAAGTTTGCCACTACGGAATTGATGGAAAAGCATCTCGAGTTTCATATTGATGATGCCACTTCTGGACCGAATATTTTCAAGTAAGCAGTTGATTGCCTTGCTGAATGGTTATAAGAGAAAGTTTTTCAGGTACTGTCTCAATACTTCAATTACTTTTTATGATTATTAATTGGCGCGCAAGTTTATACTTTTTTATGATGAAGACAACAATTACTAGTTCTTACCTGGTATTAATGATCAGAAGCATGATTGAGTCTATTTCAGGTGTAAAAAATAAATACAGGTAGTATGTTTGTCAATTTCTAAAGCCAACTTTTTAAATATTTTTTTCTTTACTCATGGAATCATTTCTTTCTAGTATAACCAGTTATAAAATATTTAAATCTTAAGCATTATTAATACCTATAATATTGTAGATCAAATACCTTAAAAGCATAGTTATCAGTGATGCAAATACACACAAGCCCGCAAGCCCTGCGCTAGTAAAACCTTTGCTGAGCTTTCTCAAAAGCTTATTTTAAGATGCCTCAGTCCCTTTCCAATACAGATTGCAAGGCTTAAGATCGTAAACCAGCAGTTACCTTGTTTTTGGTATACACTGGGTTTTAATAAAAAATATGAAATGGCAAGATTAATCGCATAGATTCTTCCCGTAACTTAATGGTTGACCCCGAGCACTCTATACCAGTAGTTGCATAAGGTTTACTACAAATATATCTTATTGAAATAGGGCCCAGGCTTGTTACAAAGCCATGTAAAAGCCAACAAAGTGTGTAAAAATCTGGGATTGATATCTTATTTCTGAATTCGGTTCTTTCCTCACTGTTCATGCCAATGCCATATATACATGTATCTTTTATTTCAGGTGTACCTCGTGTGAGGAAACATTCCCGATCTGGAAAGCCCTGAAGATCCACGCCTGGAAGTCTCACACCATGGATTTGGGCCTTCTTAAATGTCCACATTGTGACTTTAGGACAGAAAACCACAGTAAACTCAAGGTAAAATGGTTAAATTTAGTATGAGTTAGCAGAGGGATGAAATGTACTGGTATACAAAAATAATGGATGCATGTATTTATTTTAGAAATATAAAATCATATTAATTGCTACGTACCATGTGTTATATACTTTACTACATCTATGGTTAAGAAGTACATGAGCAATTTGTATTTTGGTCATCCTGATTCAGTGGACAATGTGTTGATACATGTATTATCTTTTTTCAGATCCATGAAAATTGTGATAAATCAATGTCATTGAACAGATATTAGACTTAGTTCCAATCAGATCTCCCCCGCAGATTAACATTGCAGTGACCATTATTATTATATGGCTGATCAGTCTTGCAGTGCATTAAACAGCTGTCAAAGCTAAATAACAATAAGAAAGTCTAGTGGTAAGATATAGGCCCCATCTTTTCTCCTACAGATTCACATGGCTATCCATGGCAGTGACCGTCCGTATGTCTGCGGCCAGTGTGGCAAGGCCTTTAAACAGCTGTCCCAACTGAAAAACCATGAGTACACGCACATTGACAGGACCAGGGGTGGATCTGAGTGAGTGAACATTTTTTGGGTATTTGATACTCTTGAAAAAAATAAATAGAGGTTAATTGTTTGTTTCAGTGTAAGATTATTATATATTATACTGAGTGCGCACCAAAACATAGATTTCACAAGTGGCTTAGCCACGAGTGAAATATTTACTATTGGTTCTCACTTATCATTTTTTTAGAGTTAAATATCTATGAATTAACGGAAAGCATATACGGTAATAAATTATTGACTTGTCTTTTTCAAAGAATAAAGTTGAAGTATTATCATAGCCTTTGTATAGTCATCATCATTCAAGATGTTACCATGAATCATGATGAATAGATTAACAAAGAAAATAAGCATATATGTGTAGCAAGACTATCATAAATTAATTCTTTTATTAAGTTTTACCCATTGAAAAACTTTGGAAAACTACACAAATGTTGGCATCTGCTGCTTGCACACCTCTTGTAAAACTATGGCGTCCATCCTTCAGTCAGCCATTCAAAATGAAAAGGTGTAAGACACAAGAGTGTTTGGTTTCTGACAAATTTGGGGTCTCAACAAAATTCAGTCTGATTCCCAATGCTAAAACATATTCATTTTTTAATTTGTGAATTTTTCTCCAAATTCCTCTCAATTTTTGGACCCTCAAAAATGTTATTTTATTAAAGAGTTGGTGTATTCTTAAAGAAACAAACTTCGTCTGAGACTTGAATTCTTTTTGTCTTTTTAAAAAAAAACATTCTCAAAAAGATTTTTGTCAAATCAGAAAGGACCTGCAGCCATTCCCAAAATAATGGAAAAGGTAACTGCACATACAATCTCAAATCTCAATTTTCCTTATATTTACAGCCAGAGCCAAAAGGCTTGTGACATCTGTGGCCGCATGTTCGTCAGTCTGAAGTGCATGAAGATCCATCGTGACACTGTACACAGTGGGAGGAAGCCGTTCAAGTGCCGCTTCTGTGACCATGCATGCTCTAGGAAGGCCATGTTGGTTCTACACGAGCGAACACATACAGGGGAGAAACCATTTAAGTAAGCAGAGATGATATTCTCCCACCTCAGATAAGTAGATCCAATAATTTAACCATGCATGCACTAGGAAGGCCATGTTGGTTCTACATGAGCGAACACATTCAGGGGAGAAACCATTTAAGTAAGAAGATATGATAATCTTCCTCTTTTCAGCTGAATTCTTCGTTTTTGGTCACAAAATGTTGAAATTAAAATAGTTGCTTTTTTATGTAATCTGTGCAAAAATTGCAGTTTCTTACAGAGGGATACAATTTTTTTTATAATTATATTACTGGTTTCCTCTTTTTGTATGTTGGCGCCCCTGAGTAAGTTTAGCTTGTTTGATTTATACAAGATTATTTTCAAATGATTGAGGATCAAGTTACTACAACATTATATTAATCATATTTGTTGGCATTTAATTGTAAAAGTGAGAGCATGCCAATGTTTTGGAGGAAACTTGAGTACCCGGATGAAATCTAGCTATTCAAGTTAGTGACCTCCAATAAAACTCACATGAACCCAGACTGGGAGTCCAACCCAGGAGGTGTTGTTGAGAAGCAAGTGTACTTACATCTGAGCTACTCCAACAACATTTAAGTAATATCCAACTGATTGAAATTACATATTTGGATCATCAGGAACAAGCCTGGAAAAGTCATACTGTTATTTGTTTAAAATGTATGTATACATTTGATTACTGGGAATGGGCAGAATACTCACTGTGGGTTTAAAAGAATTTATTCATGGAATATCATGAGTAAAGTGACAACCCTCCACTAAAGTAGAAAAGAATAAAAATGAATGGAATAACAGTCATGTTATAAATTCAGATGCACCATGTGTGCCTATGTATGCAGCGACCACAACTCTTTACGGCGTCACAAAATGCGACACAGTGGATTGAAACCCTACCAATGCCCTCACTGTCCATATTCCTGCATACAGGCGATATCCCTCAAGGTCCACGTCAAGAACAAACACCCAGGTTCATGATATACATTTATATTATAATACATTTAAATTATAAATTACATTACTAGCTTGAAATAATATTTATTATATAAACTAGTGTAGTGACATTATAAATGAAAGGCGTTAACATGTTCTTGATATACCTGTTAAAGGAAAGTATTTAGCACTGTAAATCATCAAATTAGTATTACAGGTTTAAAGCTGTTCTCTCACATATGGACCGTTTTGACAACTATTTTAGTTTTTGTCCATGAATGGGCCAATTTTAGAGTAAATGTCTTTAAACAAGTGACATAAGACTGCTTACAAAAATCAGATCGCAGGTTTTCATATTTATGTTCAAAATTGATGTTATATGTACTTTTCTTAGTAACGCTTTTAGCAATAGAACATAAATTTTCGAACGGATGTATGAAAAACTGCAGTCAGCAGACTTATATTACTGGTTTTGAGATATTTACATAAAAAATGGCTAAATCTGAGACAAAAAAAGTTGTTAAAACAGGTTATCTGTGAGAGTGCAGCTTTAAATAGAATATAACATTTGAAGTCATTCATTATAAAATTTATTTCAGCTTTTTTACTGAAATTGAAAACTATAAAAAGTTGCAACTGCTTGTGTAAACTTACATACTGAATGACCGACCAGTCATGCACTATCCTCCACGTATTTTGTTATAAAGCAAATAAATGCTTGTTTTGATGTATGTGTTGTATGTTTGCATATAAGGGAATAATTTGTTTTACTCACTTGCACATTAAGTTGTATCTGATCTTAATATTTCTTAATCAGGATATGGTAATGTTTGCAAATGTATGTTCATTTTATGTGAAAGTAAAAGTGATTGAAAGGGACATACATCTACACATATTTTTTCTTATTAGCCATAAGGGGTTAAACACAGTGTGTGTATACCACGTGATAAATTGCGTCATAAATGCTACGTCGGAAGGCAATATTTTGCTTTGAATTAAGACTTAAAACAAAGATAACTTCACTATTTCTTCACCATTTAAATGAAACAGAGCACAGTCTATGCTGCTTAAAGAGCCCCGCCTTCAGAGCCCTGCCTTCAGTCTTTTACCAGAGTTTGGTTGAGAGTTTAGTTTCTAAAAACACTTCGACAAACCCTTTACAATACGGCCGTGTGACGGAGCACTGTCAAAACATTATTTTGGAAACAAGTTTGTTGAAGTGTTTGATGAGACTTATCACCTTATCAAACTCTGGTTATAAAACATACACTGCCCTTTGTTTTATTTAAAATGGTGTGGTCAAAGAAAAGTTATCTTTGATTTAAGTCTTAATTTTAAACAAAATATTGCCTTCCGACTTAGCATATATGACTAAATTTATCACGTGGTACACACACACTGAAACATAATAAGGTCAAAACTTTAATACAATTACAATACCGGTAGACTAATTTCTTTCCTAGTCTGTAAAAGAAATAGTTACTGCACCAGCCACCTCAGTTATTGAAATTTATTGTCAAGGATGACGTTTAATGATTAGCTTGTGTGTTAGTGAATAGCCCTGTAATTTATCCTCACGTTATTAATAGCACAGTTAAGCTCTACCTACATGTTACTGTTCGAATATAGAAATTCTGATAAATGTATAGACAAAACAAACTCAAACAAGGTTATGTACAAATTGTGTTGCATCACAGAAGTTTTGGTTTAAAATTGGAGGCCAGAAATTAACTACGGACCCGGAATGGTGCGATGCAAATTATAGCAACGAAGGGTTTCATTTGAAGACCCATACTATGCGAGTGTCAGAAATGATATTAACAATTTACTTGTAAATCTAAATATGCCAGAAAATCTCTTTCCAAACATACCTCATAACCACCCATAATAAAGGATTTAAGAAAAAATAAAATCGTATAATACACTTAAGAGCACTTCTTTATTAACAAAGCTGTGTTTTTATTACAGGTATGGGAGGAATCTTCTGCTGTAACCTTTGCCTGTTCAGATCTGTGAGCAGAGACCAATTCAACAAGCATGTCCAGGACCATCAAAACGGTCTTATTCCTTCAGATACTGACACCTTGACCTTGGTTGAAGGTCGTCTAGTTTCTCAGACGGTCAAAACTAAAAAGGGCCAAAGAAGGCCGTTGATGAAACCAGTGAGGACAATATATTCAGGGCTTAACAGCCCTGCACAGCAGAACATTATGTGTTTAGTACAGCAACCGAATATGAGCACTCAGCATATTATTGAGGTGCCAGTATCCTCGGGTAGCGGTCAAGAGCAAATGGCTCATTTGCAGATTGAGTTGGGAGACAACACTGTTAGAGAAGACTTGAATAAAATAGCAAACTTTGAAGCTTTGTCTGATACTCAGTCAGACACTGCTACTGCTAATCTCATTTATTCTGCTCTATCAGCCATATCACTCCAGTCTAACAATCAATTTGGAATTGGGCTCGATCCAGAAGACTTAGTGTCTAAAGTTGAGAGTGGTGATATTCAGACATCTATTGAAACAAACTCAAACAAAGATGGAGTCACAACACACACGATTACCTTCCAACTGCCTGATGGTGGAGAGCTTTTAGGGGGAGTAACTCTGCAGGAAAGTTCAGAAGAGAAAGATGCAGTGACTATGATAGAAGTGGAAAATGCAGGAAGTGAATGGCAGAATAATCCAGAGGGTCAAAACATTGTTGAATTGATTGAGTCTGGGTCATAGAAGAAGCTCACCAGGGGCGGTTTCAATATATTGACATCATAGTTGAACCTAGTGTCATACTCTGGTTATTTTGCTGCATCTTGGTAAAATTGGCTAGTATTTAAAACGAGTACAAAGTTGTGAAGTAAAAAAAGGTTTTGAAGAAAAAAGAGTCAAGGTATTGTCATGGCCTTGGGTGTCTTGTCTATCACAAACTGTTCAAGATATTTAGATAAAACTTCGTACCCATGTTACCAGAGACAATACGCATAAACACAGCATTTCTAAAACCCTGGCTCCTTAATGTTATTTGTTGTGAAGCAGCAGATGAGCATTGAAATTCCCTCTGCAGCAATTTTATGTTGATTAAATGAACAAAAAACGTGTTTTAGGGTTATGAATGGATTTTGTTTTTTTTAGTTAACAGTTAAGTCACAGATGTTTATACTGTTCAAGATAGATTTCTTGTTTGCTCTATATCGCCTAACGAAAAGATCGTGATTTAAGGGACAGACACCAGATGGTCCAAAAATCTGCAAATACAGTATTTCCTCTAAACAAGCCTTGAATGTTCAATGTATGCTAGTAGGAGGCTGATAATACATCATTTTACATGTTCAAAAAAAATAAACACAACACTCATGTTGCAGTCTCATCTGAGTTTCTCCATTTAAAAATAGCGCATACATTCCCAGTTTAAATCATATCTGTTTATGAGTAAAGATAAATTGACCGACGCTAATACTAAACATGCTGGGATTTACATTGTAGACAATCCCAGTAAATTTTGGAATTGGAAAAATGCCCCAAAACTGCGAAAGATGCATGTGTCATAAGTGATGTGATACATCAGTAAGTAAGATTTAATGTGTTGTACACAACCATGTCAGTTTTTGACAATAAACTTTTTACTTGCAATTGTATCATCTGGTGTCTTGTCCCTTTTTAAATTGAAAATTCAAAATAAAAATTGAATTAACTTTTCATTATGGCGGCCTATTTCATCAACAAATGGTTTTGAACAATACAATATGGGATTTGCCATCTTATACCCTTCAGACAATTTAAATGTTACTTAAAATTTCAAGAGTCCTGTCATTATTTTATTTATTGTACTAGGTACAACAGGGTAGAATAAGCGAATTACGGAGGTTTCGTCAACTCTCCAGTTCGTCACACTTGTTCTATATAGTAAATTGCCAAGATGTTTCGTCACACCTATTAGCGGTTTCGTCAACTTAATTGTTTAGAACTATTTCACACATTTATGCGAAACCAATTAGCTTAAACAGTTGATGACCCAATTAATCGCACGTGTCAGCGTGTGTGTGGGCTTTAATGTGATAGTGCTAATGAGACATCGGCGTGTGTTTGTACATTTCTATCAGTTTGCCATCTTAGTGATGGATGTCAATAAGTCAGATTGCTTAAAAGCAATGTTCGATCTTGTTTTGTCACCAATCATGGCCTCTATAACCAACTGCGTACATTGCTCTAAAATAGTAACTGCTCGCATGCATGCGATCTGTTGCGACGTGTGTGAACGTTGGCAACATTGTAAATGCAATTCAGGGGTATCTGCGCAGCAGTACCAACAGATGGTAAAAAATGAGCTAAATCTGGCATGGAAATGTGATGAATGCCGAATGGATGTCGACGATCAGTCCAATTCTACGGCATCGATAGATATATCTCTTCCGGCTATGAACATCAGTGCATCGCCTATGTGAAGCTTTTGATCGGCAGATTTGCATTATTGTATATTTGTATTATATTTTATTGAAATTCTCCTAGTACAATATCATAACATAAACCACATTTATTATTCATATTTTAGCGAAATCAAACAATATAGTTTTCCTTAAGAGCAAGTGCTATATGGTTTTACCGTAAGTTACTATTTTGCTTGATGTCTAGATTTGGTAAGATTATAACTACATTGTATAATTACTTTAAATTAAGTCAATCAAATGTTCAAATTGTTGTTATTGTTTACATTTTTGTTGAAAATAAACTGTTTATGCTTACAACTTTGTTTTATTCATTAATAACCTACTTGCAATAATACAAATTGAGTGTGTCACACATCAGTTGGCAATTTTTGAAAATATGTAGAATTTAAACAGAATTGATACAAAAAACAATCATGTGTATGAGCTGTGAATCTAAATATCTGACCCGAGGTCATCTACGAAAGTACATAATGGGTACTAATCAGTCAGTCACAATTTCTCAGTAAGGGAGTGTTAAATTTTCAGGCAAGAGGATCCTGGTTATCGAATCATACCATAGATAATTCATTTAGACTTCGCTACAACTAATACTCTCTTCCACTCTTGTCTTTTGCAAAAAACAAATGATTCCATTTGAAATAAGTAATGTACCTTCTTGAGCTAGCCTAGACCACAAGATTTAAATAATGTACATCATCGATTAAAGTTAACAGCTGATTCCCGTTTGTGATTTGGACGTTTTGACTGAATTCTTTATTAAAAATGACCTTGACCTTTTAAATTTGTTTTGTAAACAAGGAACTGTATAAAGGAACTGAGATAAACTGAGACTACGTCATGAAATTGCAGCTCTTTGTCATTGTAAGATAATAAACGAGAGTTATAAGAATTTATGATAATTAAAATACTTATCATTTAAGTTTATTTGTGAATGCTTTTGCGCATATCAAATGATTCATGTTATATGAGTTGGATGATGTTCGGACAAAATGAATTCGGATACAACTTATGGGTCACAGATCACTAAATAAATTCCCCATATATTCTATAGACAATTGACCAATTCGCACGCGAAATAACACTGATTTATAGTGAATAACAACCCCCCAACATCATACATGAGGAGAAAGCTAAACATTACACAACATTGTAGAAAAAAAGTTTCATTTCGGGTGCATAGAATTACCGGAATCTCCCTAACTACCAAAATCCACCGGAATCTACCGGAATCCCCTGAGAAATAACTTAAATTTAAAACTTAATATTGTTTTAGTTTATATAAGTGTTTGGAGGTGTTTTAATTATTTACTACCCATTATATATCATTATGAGCGTATGTACGTACATACTATCTGAAAGGGTACGGGGATTCCGGTAGTTTTCATGTCAGTATACAATGACTATAATGAGTATAAGTCTGTATTTAAGGAATATGGATAAGGATTCCGGTAGTTTACCGCTGATTATGTTATTACCAAGCTACCGGAATCCCCTGTGAATAAGTAAAATAACTAAATTTCAATACTATTTCAAGTATTTTAATGCTTGAATATAGAATGAAGTAAGAGTTTTAATCTAAACGTGACAAGGATTCCGGTAGTTTACCGCTGATTATGTTTTGACCAGGCTACCGGAATCCCCTGTGAATTACTAAAATAACTGAATTTCAATACTATTTCAAGTATGTTAATGCTTGAATATAGAATGAATTAAGAGTTTTAATCTGAAAGTGACAAGGATTCCGGTAGTTTACCGCTGATTATGTTATGACCAAACTACCGGAATCCCCTGTGAATTACTAAAATAACTGAATTTCAATACTATTTCAAGTATGTTAATGCTTGAATATAGAATGAAGTAAGAGTTTTAATCTAAAAGTGTCAAGGATTCCGGTAGTTTACCGCTGATTATGTTATGACCAAACTACCGGAATCCCCTGTGAATTACTAAAATTAGTAAAATAACTAAATTTCAATACTGTTTCAAGTATGTTAATGCTTGAATATAGAATGAAGTAAGAGTTTTAATCTAAAAGTGTCAAGGATTCCGGTAGTTTACCGCTGATTATGTTATGACCAAACTACCGGAATCCCCTGTGAATTACTAAAATTAGTAAAATAACTAAATTTCAATACTGTTTCAAGTATGTTAATGCTTGAATATAGAATGAAGTAAGAGTTTTAATCTAATAGTGTCAAGGATTCCGGTAGTTTACCGCTGATTATGTTATGACCAAACTACCGGAATCCCCTGTGAATTACTAAAATTAGTAAAATAACTAAATTTCAATACTGTTTCAAGTATGTTAATGCTTGAATATAGAATGAAGTAAGAGTTTTAATCTAAAAGTGACAAGGAGTCCGGTAGTTTACCCCTGATTATGTTATGACCAAACTACCGGAATCCCCTGTGAATTACTAAAATTAGTAAAATAACTAAATTTCAATACTGCGTGGTTATGTTTTGAATTAAATGTGACTTGTTCTTATTGTTTACGAGAAATAAATTTTCATTTATATCGGTGAATTTGTTTTCCCCATTCAACATGAATAACATCATAAAGGATCAAGAAACAGATTCTGTCCGACATCCATCTATGTATGTAATAGACACTCAACCGTTGCGCCAAGTGTAGGCAGCAGAAATTTTGTGCTCTTGATAATTTGTGTTATTGTGTAAAAACGGATGACTTTAGAACCAGGATTTTTTGCATAGTATTTGATGAATATATGCAGACAACATTTGTGTGATTTTAAATTAAATTCATTTATTCGAAAGTGGGTTTTATTCGATAAAACAATTGGATGTACAATGAAATAGGCTGCTTTTACCTGTAAAATAGTTTATGCTATTTTAGTGAACACAATCTCACAAACATAATGTGCTTTATAAAATACAATAGAGACCAATTATTGAAGTTGGAAAACATACCCAGAAGGTTTTTACGACCGGATAAAGAAACATTGAAAATATTAAAGGATTATGATATTTTGACATACAGATCTGCCAGAGGCGGTCATTATCAGCTTACACGAAATTGGGATGACAATCAAGGGATCAATTTGGAAAATTTAAGAGCATTACCTGAAGCTATTCCAACTGTAATATCAACATGTAGATCAAAGCCTAAACAAAAATGCAACAAAGAAATGCTGGACTCTAAGAGAAAAATGAATTTATCCCACATTAAATATGAATCTCAAACAATAGTTAAAGGCCAGAAAAACATAAAAATTTGTTGCATAAACCCAAGATCCTTGAAAAACAAAACGATATCTTTTAGTGACTTGATACTCTCGAATGATCTAGATATCATTGCTGTGACTGAGACATGGTTAGGCACCTCAATCGATAAAGCATGTCTAAGTGAATTATTACCGGATGGGTATAAAATCAAGCATGTGCCACGCCCAGGTAGTGGGCGAGGTGGTGGGGTGGCCCTGATCTATAAATCGGTGATTGGTGTTAAAATAGTCTCTTCAACCAGTGATAATATATTTTCAACATTTGAACATATTGAGTGTAATGTAAGTATCAACAACTATACATTGCTCATGGCCGTTATGTACAGACCTCCTCCATCAAAGAAGAATGGCTTGAATGCACGAGATTTTCTGGATACCGAATGGCCAGATTTCTTATCAAAATTTGCCACAATTGACAACAATGTCATTATCACCGGCGATCTGAATTTTCATTTGGACAATCTTTCTGATCGCGACACCATCAAATTTAACAGTGTGCTTCAATCCTGTGGCATGTATCAACATGTGAAAGGGCCAACCCACGTCCAAGGTCATACCTTAGACGTGGTCATCACCAGAGACATGGAAAACATAATATCTTCAGTTGTAGTGACCGATCCTGGATTATCAGATAGCTCTGGCAAAATAGCTAAGGATCATTTCGCAGTAATGTTCAATGCGCTTGCAGCGAAGCCCCCTCCGGTAAAGAAAACTGTAACATACAGGAAACTTCGGTCGATTGACGTTGATTCATTCAAAGCTGATATTCTATCATCCGATCTTTTGAAATTGTCTCAGAGCACGTCAGATGCAGACACTCTTGTCTCATCATACAATAGTGAACTTTCAGCTTTAATAGACAATCACGCGCCATTGTGTTTAAAAACCATCACATTGAGACCATCTTGTCCCTGGTACACGGAGGAGCTTCACGGTGCCAAACATGTGAAGCGTAAGCTAGAACGTAAATGGCAGATTTCAAGACTCAACGTTGACCATTTAATGTATAGGAACCAATGCGCAATCGTTAACAAAATGTTGAAAAAGGCAAGAATTGATTATTACTCAGAGAAAGTAAAATCAAGTGAACGGGACCAAAAAAGTTTGTTCAAATTAACGAAACATTTATTGAATGGCCCAAGCGAAGTTGCACTTCCACCAGGTAAGAAACCAGAAGTTTTAGCACAGGAGTTCAGCGATTTCTTTATAGATAAAATAGAAACAATCAGAACGAACATTTCATCTCGGCATCAGAGTGAATCAGTACCAGAAGATCGACACACAGAAGTACGCGATATTGCGCGAATGGATAATTTCATTCCAGCAACAGAGGAGGAGGTGAAAAAGCTTGTTCAACAGTCAGCTAACAAGTCTTGTGAACTAGACCCTCTTCCTACATGGCTCTTGAAATCGTGTATAAACGAACTTCTACCAATTTTGCTGAAAATTGTTAACAGCTCGCTTCAAAGTTCAATCGTGCCTAAATCATTTAAAGCATCACGAATAAGGCCATTGTTAAAAAAGCCTAGTCTTGACAAAAACATACTCAAGAATTACAGACCAGTATCAAATTTGCCATATCTCTCAAAAATCCTCGAAAAAGTGGTAAACAGAAGAATTGAGGAACATTTGACAAACAATCAATTACATGAAACAAACCAGTCAGCATACAGGAAATTTCATTCAACTGAAACGGCATTGGTAAAAGTTCAAAACGACATTCTTGAATCATTAGACACAGGTGATGTTACGGTACTCGTGATGCTGGACCTGTCGGCTGCATTTGACACCATCGACCATAACACCCTTCTTCAAAGACTCGAATCTGACTTTGGATTTGCAGATAAACCTCGTCAATGGGTCGCATCATACCTAACAGACCGCTACCAAACGGTATGCATCGACGGCAAACTCTCTGAACCGGTCCTTATGAAATTCAGTGTTCCTCAAGGATCGGTACTGGGCCCAAAATTCTACACGATGTACACTAAGCCGGTCGGGTCTATCTGTAAAAACCATCGTCTAAACCACCATTTTTATGCAGATGACTCCCAACTCTATCTTTCGTTTAAACCAACTGACCAAGCATCAAAGGTAGTCACAATCACGCGAGTTGAACAATGCCTAAAAGAAATCATATCATGGATGAATTCAAACATGTTAAAATTGAATGCAGACAAAACTGAATTAATTATTTTTTCAAGTCAAAAACACTCCAAACTTGTTGAAAATCTAGAACTGGAAATTGGCGATACGAGCATAAAACCATCAAAAACTGTTCGAAACCTTGGTGTTACGCTTGATTCGAACATGCACATGGACCAGCATGTTAATTCGGTGACTCGAACATGCTATGGTCAGATACGACAGATTGGTCACATTCGGCCATATTTGACCGCTGATGCCACCAAGACTCTCATAAACTCGCTTGTGACATCACGGTTAGATTATTGCAATGCTCTCTTGTATGGCGTGCCGAAATCAACAACGAACAAACTGCAAATTGTTCAAAACACAGCTGCACGTATCATTACGAAAACAAGCCGTTTTGAACACATAACACCAATCCTTAAAGACCTTCACTGGCTTCAAATACAAGATAGAATTAAATATAAAATTATCATTCAAACTTTCAAGACTTTGCATGGTCAGTCACCGGTTTACATGAGCGACTTAGTAGAGGTTTACGTGCCAACTAGAAACCTGAGATCAGCAAGTGCAGCAACCACCCTTGTGCCACAAAAATGTCGACTGGTCTCTTACGGTGATAGGAGTTTCAAAGTTGCTGCCGCAAAACTATGGAATTCTCTCCCGGACACTCTCAGAAAAGAATCATCACTTAATTCATTCAAAAGAGCTCTCAAAACACAACTTTTCAAAACTTCCTACAACGTATAGATAACAACTGTGGCTGTTTTTATCCCTACTTATTTTTACGATACAGAACTACAGTAACTGTATATGTATATATATATATGTATATATATATATTTGGTTTCATGTTGTTGATTTCTTATTCTTATTTTACTTTTTTATGCTTATTTTATTGCATATAGCATTTTAGACACTTTATGTGTGTGTGTTTTTTTGACAACATATGAGTTTCACTTGAATTGGTTTAATATGTTAAAATATGTCACTTTTGGTGATTTCCACATATCTGCGATATGTCACTTGTTTAATTGTAAAGCGCCCTTGAACGTATTTTTTTATGAAAAGGGCGCTCAACAAATCTGGTCTAATAATAATAATATATATTATTGGTACTCTATTGTCACGTGTTAGCGGTCTTCCCTTCCAGCTACAGTAACATCATTCAGATTGAAAAAAGAAATATATAGATAGAACACGACACAAATATACAACAAAATATCATTTTCAAAAACGTAATTGAAATACTCCTATTGTATTCTACGTTAAATCTGAAAAAGAAAACAGTATTGAAATTTAGTCATTCTGTCTCACAGGGGATTCCGGTAGCTTGGTCAAATCATTATAATCGGCAATCCGACCTGCAAACTACCGGAATCCTTGTCACTTTCTGTATATGGAAATATGATTATAAAGGTGTACCTCGTAGAACAACACATATATTAAAGCTTAAAAATACCCTAAACAACATTTACGTATAGTTTAATTAGATTTGGGTACCAAAAACATTTCAGTAAAGTTTAATTATTATTTCTCAGGGGATTCTGGTAGCTAGGTCAAATCGTTATAATCGGCAATCCGACCTGCAAACTACCGGAATCCTTGTCACTTTCTGTATATGGAAATATGATTATAAAGGTGTACCTCGTAGAACATTACATATATTAAAGCTTAAAAACACCCCAAACAACATTTACGTATAGTTTAAATTAGATTTTGGTACCAAAAACATTTCAGTAAAGTTTAATTATTATTTCTCAGGGGATTCCGGTAGCTTGGTCAAATCATTATAATTGGCAATCCGACCTGCAAACTACCGGAACCCTTGTCACTTTCTGTATATGGAAATATGATTATAAAGGTATACCTCTTAGTACATAACATATATTATTAAGATTAAAAACACCCCAAACAACATTTAAGTATAGTTTAATTATTATTTCTCAGGGGATTCCGGTAGCTTGGTCAAATCATTATAATCGGCAATCCGACCTGCAAAGTACCGGAATCCTTGTCACTTTCTGTATATGGAAATATGATTATAAAGGTATACCTCTTAGTACATAACATATATTAAAGCTTAAAAACACCCCAAACAACATTTAAGTATAGTTTATTTATTATTTCTCAGGGGATTCCGGTAGCTTGGTCAAATCATTATAATCGGCAATCCGACCTGCAAAGTACCGGAATCCTTGTCACTTTCTGTATATGGAAATATGATTATAAAGGTATACCTCTTAGTACATAACATATATTAAAGCTTAAAAACACCCCAAACAACATTTAAGTATAGTTTATTTATTATTTCTCAGGGGATTCCGGTAGCTTGGTCAAATCATTATAATCGGCAATCCGACCTGCAAAGTACCGGAATCCTTGTCACTTTCTGTATATGGAAATATGATTATAAAGGTATACCTCTTAGTACATAACATATATTAAAGCTTAAAAACACCCCAAACAACATTTAAGTATAGTTTATTTATTATTTCTCAGGGGATTCCGGTAGCTTGGTCAAATCATTATAATCGGCAATCCGACCTGCAAAGTACCGGAATCCTTGTCACTTTCTGTATATGGAAATATGATTATAAAGGTATACCTCTTAGTACATAACATATATTAAATCTTAAAAACACCCCAAACAACATTTAAGTATAGTTTATTTATTATTTCTCAGGGGATTCCGGTAGCTTGGTCAAATCATTATAATCGGCAATCCGACCTGCAAAGTACCGGAATCCTTGTCACTTTCTGTATATGGAAATATGATTATAAAGGTATACCTCTTAGTACATAACATATATTAAAGCTTAAAAACACCCCAAACAACATTTAAGTATAGTTTATTTATTATTTCTCAGGGGATTCCGGTAGCTTGGTCAAATCATTATAATCGGCAATCCGACCTGCAAAGTACCGGAATCCTTGTCACTTTCTGTATATGGAAATATGATTATAAAGGTATACCTCTTAGTACATTACATATATTAAAGCTTAAAAACATCCCCAAACAACATTTAGGTATAATTTAATCAGATTATGGTAGATTCCGGTGGATTCCGGTAATAAGGGGATTCCGGTAATTCTATGGACCGTTTCATTTCTCCTCAAATCAAATCAAATTTTATTTTCAGTCGGTATGGCATAACAGAGAAAACATAAGCTATGAATAGCTATTGACCGACTACATATATATTATAACAAGCATATATCTATATAGCTTAGCTATCCTAAGAAAAATAAAATTGTTTGAACGTAATCGCTGTATATTCAGTAAAATTAAACAGTAAAAAGTAGGTCCAGCATGTTCAGCCTGTTTTTGAAATCACAAACCATTTAGCTTCAAAACCTATAGATATGAAAGGAAGCCAAAGGTCTCAGATGGTTATGCACCAGTCAATGGTAAACACGGCCCCCCACCAGGTGTGGGGGTATACCGGGGTAAGCCGGGGAAATGGGCAGTGTTTTTACCTTTCAGGTGGCCCTGCAGTGCCGGGTGAATGGGGTGGTTTTGTCTTTGCGCCAAAAATGTCCGGGAATGGGCCATACTTAGAGTCCTTGGGGTGCTGGGGCATTTGGCGGGGATTTTACCATCAGTTTGTCCCCGCAGGACGGGGATCTTACCTGGGCTTGGCTGGACCGAAAGTCAAAGTCCCCGCTATTCCCTGGACCTGGTGGGGCCGTGGTTACAATTGACTGGTGCATTAAACCTTGCTTTGATTAACGGTCATGTGTAATTTAAAAGAAATATGGCATGTAAAAATGAGTACCGTATTTTCTCGACTATAAGGCGATTCGCTTATAAGACGGCCCCCTAACTTTGCCCATGAAATCTGGTGCTTTTTGTTTCGACTCGCTTATAAGACGGGGTCAATTTTTAAGCAAATCTAAAATGCTAAAATTCTTCCTAATGTGTAAAAATGTTCAAGCTCAACAGACAATTATCGACTTTCGCGGTAACTGTTTTTGTTTTACTCAAAGAAAATGGCGTTCAACTGTGAGCTCTCTATTTGGAGGTAGGTTAAAAATGAGTACATAAGTTTGCAGGACAGGTCGTTACTTATCGGAATTGTAATAATTAATCAATAACAACATATGTTTGTTTTAGTTTTTTTTATTGAAGACACCAATGAAGTTCTTCGGCAAAATAAATGGCTTCAATAACATAACTGCGAAAAGCTGAGGCATAAATAGGTGTTTGTTTAGCAATAATGCTTTAGGCAATATTGTCCCTTGATTGGCGACGAACATAAAGGATTCATATTCGCATTGTCATTTGTTTGCTTAATCAAATTGACAGTTAGGTACCTACATCATATTAAGATTCCAATTTATTGATTTTATATATCTGTCAATCTAATTATACTGACACGCGCCATGAGAAAAAATGCAGATATAACGGTACACTGTGTGACGTCAGAGCACGCGCGGTGAAGAGATTTCGTGTTGTTGTTTACTTAATTGCCCCATACTTGTATCAGCAGACGAAACACTGGATAGACGAATACCCTATGTTAAATTTTACTGATTTTGACTTGAATCTTTTTTAAATATTTTATCGACTCGCTTATAAGACGGGTCCCCTACTTTGGGGGTAAAAATCGGGACCCAATTTCCCCGTCTTATAGTCGAGAAAATACGGTAGGCGCTTCAAAATTGGAGTAATTTGCCCTCATATATGTGTTATCAGATCATTTATATTTAATTTTGTGTTGTTGACAATCGGAGCAAAGTGAGATTTGGTTGCAGAGCGCACGATAGGAAACAGCTTAGACACAAAAATATAGTGACTTGATAAGTATGAGCTGACATGATTAGGTAATAAGTGAAGTAGAATGAACTTTTTTCTATATAAATTGTGCTGCTTAATATTTTCAGATTGCTGGTTTGGTATGTGCAGTAAGCTGTAGCCATTTCAGTGCCAAAGAACTAGAGAAAAAAGAAGATGATCCCATTAAAGATGTTCACCTTATCTTTATGAACCATCTGGGTAAGTTTACCTGAAAGTGTTACCTGTTTAACACTTATTTTCATGTCTACAACTTATCTTTTGAGGTTGTAAACCAGAAATTGTACGACTGCCCTGGCAAATCAAACAAGGCTTATTTTGATCAATTTGGTTCATATAATTATGGAAAGATAAGAATATTTTGCTTCTTCTGGTGTGAAAATGGACATGTATCTAAGGTTGCTATATTTTTCTAGATGATTTAGACTTTTTTTCATTACTTGATAATCATGTTATTACATGTAGTTGATGTGTTTTACAGATGTGGGTTATTCCTTCAACAATAAACCAGGCCATGTGTTGACTGTGATCAACGCATATTTCCAAGAGTATTTTCCCCGTGCTGTTAAAACAGCCCTGGATCTGTATGCCCTTGGATATGTGGAACGTTTCATCTACACGACACATCCCTGGTTGGTCAGTTTGTATCTAGACTGCCCACCAAATGTTGTCTTGTCTGGGATTAAGCTACAGGTAAACTTAGAAATTTAATGGGAGAACAATGAAAGAAAATATATACATTTTTAGCTGGACTATTCGAAGAATAAGGAGAGCTATACTACTCCCCCAAGCGTCGGCGTCACCCCTTGGTTAAGGTTTTGCGTGCAAGCACACATAGGTTAATATCTCAGCAACTACTTGAGGTATTGCATTGACACTTTATACAATGGTACTCAACCATCCAACCTACTTAATTAACCTAGTTAGATTACTCTAGTTTGCATTTAATGGCAATAATAGGCCTTTATTATTTGACTTAGAAATTCTGGTTAAGGTTTTGCGTGCAAGCACACATAGGTTAATATCTCGGCAACTACTCGAGGTATTGCATCGAGTCTTGATACAATGGTACTCAACCATCCAACCTACTTTATTTACCAAGTAAGATAACTCTAATTTGCATTTAATGCAAATAATAGGCCTTTATTATTTGACTTAAAAATTCTGGTTAAGGTTTTGCGTGCAAGCACACATAGGTTAATATCTCAGCAACTGCTTGAGGTATTGCATTGAGACTCGATACAATGGTACTCAACCATCCAACCTACTTAATTAACCAAGTTAGATAACTTTAGTTTGCATTCAATGCAAATAATTGCCCTTTATTATTTGACTTCGAAATTCTGGTTAAGGTTTTGCGTGCAAGCACACATTAGTTAATATCTCAGCAACTACTTGAGGTATTGCATTGAGACTCGATACAATGGTACTCAACCATCCAACCTACTTAATTAACCAGGTTAGATAACTCTAGTTTGCATTTAATGCAAATAATTGCCCTTTAATATTCGACTTCGAAATTCTGGTTAAGGTTTTGCGTGTAAGCACACATAGGTTAATATCTCAGCAACTACTTGAGGTATTGCATTGAGACTTAATACAATGGTACTCAACCATCTAACCTACTAAATTAATCAAGTTAGATAACTCTTGTTTGCATTTAATGCAAATAATTGCCCTTTATTATTAGACTTCGAAATTCTGGTTAAGGTTTTGCATGTAACCACATTTAAGTCAATATCTTAAGACTTTATAAAATGGTATTCAACCACCCAACCTAATTGAATAACCAAGTTAGATAACTGTATTTTGCAAATAATGGCCCATTATTATTACACTTAAAAATTCTGGTTAAAATTTTGCATGTAACCACATTTGTGTTAATATCTCAGCAAATCATGTATTGCATTGAAATTTAATCTAACAGTGATCCATGCATGTTTCGCCAAAATTTTTCAATCCTTACACTGAAAAGCGGCGGAATAGTCGAGCGCGCTTGTCTCTGTGACAGCTCTTGTATTAATGGTTTTGAATTTGGGGGTTTTATCTATCGTTCTGCTGAAATATGATGATGTCCGTGGAGAGAACTGACTTGGAGATTCTGGAGTCCTTCCATGAAATTTGGTGTCCTCTAGATTCTAGGACACGGTCAGTGTCTTTGAGAGTACTTAAAACATTCATGCTGAAAAACAAATAAACATATGTCGCGTCCACTCTGAATAACTAAGGGTCATATTTGTTAAGATACATTTATTTATTATTCATTGCTATGTTCAATTTGCAAGGTTAATTTCTTTTTGGTTTAAGAATTTGAAAGAAGCCCTTCTATGAAAGATTTTATTACTCCTTTTGAGCAAGCTGAACATTCATATTACCAGTGCGGGCCGGCACTTTTGTTTTCTTTTCAACCACTCATCTGTAATACCTTAATGATATATTCTGTTACATGCATTGTTTGCCTCCAGTGCCCCGATGAAAAGAGCAAGGAGAGCTTCACAGATGTGGTAAAGGTTGGCTTCATAACTTGGCATGCTGGTCCAATGAACATGGAGTATGAAATGATGGATGAATCAATGCTAGAGTTTGCTATGCAGCTTAGTATGGACCTGGATGCAAGGTTTGGGTTCCAAAGGAAACACAGAACTGTTAGTCAGAGAGATGTGCCAGGTAAACTGCATTTTTATTGCAGTATTTTCTTAGTTAAAACCTTTTTACTTTACAACAATTGTGAAAGAAGTTATTAAACATTATACTAATCAGTCTCATTGGCATGATGTTACAAGAGTTCGATCTTGTGATGTGGGGGGAACTTGATTACCTTGAGAAAACCCACTTGTTCCGCTTGGTAGACCACAACCAAACTCACATGCCCCCAGGCCGGAATCGAATCAGGATCAACTAAGAATTAAGTCACTAACCACTGCACTAGTCAGACATTAAATACTTTATTGATTAAGTGTCATTATGAGTGTGTAGCTGAAAACTGGCTATTAAATTCATATTATAATGTGGGTCACGAATAGCACCTGACTTTGTGGTAAAACAGATGAGATATAGCAGGTATCTCATTTACTCAATTATGAGTCTTGAAAATGCATTGTATGTTTTTTTCTCGTAATTTCTTATTGCTATCTTTCTTTCATGTCCAGGAACGACAAAAGCTATCATCCCAATCCTGAATAAGTTAGGAATACATGCCATGTCCATAGGGGTTAATGGAGCCACAGCACCTGCAGATGTTCCGCCAGTGTTTCTCTGGAAAAATGGAAATAGTTCTCTGATAACGCTGTACCATCCAGGTAAGGAAAGATTTGTTACTGCTTGCTCAGTGTGAAACTGCTTTCTTTGAATATTTTTTATGTGCAATAGTTCAGTATTTTTACTATGGCATCAACAGTTTAAGTTTAATTGAAGTCTTAGTTAGAACTAATCATACATCTAAATTATTTTAAATAGCTATTTGATATTTATGCAGAGTTATCATCAACATTTACTTATACTGTGCAACTGGCTTGTGAACTCAAGTATGATTTTTCGGGACAGAAAACAGACAAAAATGTTAAAACAAGGTAAACCAATACAACAGCACCAATTAATATATGTGATTATTAATTATAACTTACCATATCTAATTTATTACAATTTTGCCGACTTTAGGTGGATACCCTGCTGGTTATGGCCCCTCCCCGTTCAGACCAGGGGGCTTGTCCAGAAAGGACTGCGCTGTAGTTAAGGGTCTCAGCCATGCATTGTGTTTTGCATTCAGAAGTGACAACCAAGGACCACCTCAGGATTATAAGGTAATTCTTATTTCAGCTAATCAATTATTGAAATTGTAACACCAGTAACGATCTGTAAAGTTATGAAACAGATTGTGTGCACAAGCATCTGATGAGAATAGGCAGAATTGTATGCCCATCCATTTACCTATTCTGGATATAAAAATGAAAATAAATTCCCATTTTTTAGCTCATCTATTGTTTAGAAATTAGTATGAGTAATCGGATCGCCTTGGTGTTGTTGTCAACGGCATTGTTTTGCAAAATATTAGACCTTGGCCAGTTAAAAAAGGATTAAGATATTCAAACTAAAACAAGGTAAACATAATGCTGGAGAAAATGTCCAGCAAGGGCAATAACTCTTCCTTTCATATTTGTTGAGTTAGGTCTTTTTCTGAAATAAAACCAAACAGACCAATATGGGCGTTGGTCTTAATTCTTCACTGGCGGTCATTTATTTTTCAGTATGTCTGTATTGTCTATGCAACAAATATAGTTGATACTATATAGTGTATGTAATTTTCATGAAAATGTGTTCATGCATCTCAATTTTTCCTTCTCACAAAAAAATGCTGTTTACAGGTTGTTACCCCTAGCAAAATAACCGCCCTATTTGCCCCAAAATTTATGATGTTTCGGACTTTCCCCCCAGAATTGGCAATATTTTCCCCTTGCAAAATTTAAAGAGGGACATGAATAAAGAAACAGCAAAAAGGCTTCATTTGTAACTGCTTGATTAATTTACTGTCATAACTCTATGATCAAACTGAAGTTGTGTAAATATTGTTTATTTATTTGGTAAAAGATGTTTTTCGTTACTTTACCTTTTCTTTGACATGATCTAATTTATTTCCAAATTTGGGACTTATCACAATTTTTTTTCTCTCAACTAGAAAGGCACAGGTAGTTTAAAAATTTGCAATGAATATTACTTAAGTTCAATTTTTTCTTGGTTTTCAGGAGGTACTAACAGTATATGAAATAGCCCGAGCCCAGTTTCCGAATGCCCGCGTCCATGCCTCTACATTTGAAAACTTCACTTCCCTCTTAGTACCGTTTGCCTCCCAGTTGCCCATTGTTACCAAGGAGATAGGCGATGTCTGGATTCAGGGGTCGGGGTCTGACCCTCGGAAAACTGCAGAAATGAGAGCAATGTATCGGGCGCGCTCTTTGTGTATGGAAGAAGGTAAGTGTAGATTACAAAATTTGTTGGAAATTTAATTAACTTACTTTTCACATCTTAAGTTTTCAGAGATTTTGGATAACCCTCTTTGTTGGCTGCTTGTTGAAGAAGGAATGACCCACTTGTTTGTGAAGTATGCTCAACATTGGGCCGCTTGTTCAGAACTTGGTAAAAGATAACAATTTTTTCACTTTTAAAGGTGACTATCTTATGATTTACTGATATATTCGAAGGAAAGCAAGCGCAGCTGAAACAATTGTCTCAGAATTTGAAGAAGTACAGAAGTTCACAAATTTGTCAATAAGTCTTCAAGAGAAGTAAAAATTTGAAAGTTAACAACGATTTTGTTAACAATGTTGTTAAGTCTAACAAAGCTCTGAACAATTGGTCCATTTAAAACGAAGATGATAATACCGGTAATTTTAATTTTATTTATCACTCCCTTTCAAAATTTGTATCCTAAATACAATACTTATGATCAGTTATAATTTTCTTGCAAAAGTAATTTATCAGACTCCACAGTGTTTAACACCGGCACTACAAGCATGTTCTGATAACAGTGACTCCAATTTGTATGCTTAAAATTTCAAAGTTTGTGTGAATTCCAGGCAAGTGTAAGCTGTCAGACCCCAGAGTGTACAACGCCAGCAGGTTCATGCTGAAACATTCCGAGCACACCTGGGGATCGGCAGGCAACAGCGTGGACAACATCAACTGGGATAACTCCAGATTCTACAAGATACTCAACACCCCAAGTAAAGTTGTTTGATTGCATACTATCGCAATATTAATGATAAACTGGTACTTTAGTCATTACACATGCAAATTGTATCTTAAATCAGGGGCCAAATTCTCGAAACTACTCAAGTCTGTTATAACACGATTATTAAAGCTAAGCTCACCATTTTTTGGATAACCATTGCACATAGTTTTGCCAAGAATTTTCTGGGGTCCCGATTTATTAATGTGTTGTTTTGGGGTTCCATGGAGGCACAGTGATTTCAAAAATGAAGTCCGTAGCTTGAAAAGTGGGTCAGGGACTCCTGCATTGGGGACATCCCGGCTCCTCATATTATTACCTCCAATGTTTACAAAGATGAAAGCCGCCGGTCTGAATGATTTTTTGTACTGTAAAGAACAATGATTAACAGTAAATTTACTATCAGGTTTTTTGTCTTAAGAAGAAATAAATTTGTAGGGTCTGTAATGTTTACGTAAAAAATCTACGTAAGGTTTTATTAACAAAACTAGTATAACATACTTTATATTGTGTCTTTATAAGTGCACAAGAAATATTTATTTCTTAGGTATATTTAATTCAATTGTCTTATGTTTTATTTCTAGATAATATTTACAAAAATGCAACGTTATTTTGGGATGAACAACGGAACTTCACCAATCTTGCCCTGGAGGCTCTCGGAAACCACACACTCGCCAACATGATAAGAGAAGAGTTCCAACAATTGAGACCTGAGATTCCGGAAACAAGAAGTCAGTTAACATACACTATAACACACTTTATACCATAAATGGTATTGCGACTGGTTTATATCAGCCAAAAACAAGCACAACAGTTGAATCAATATTCCCGTAACACTCGATAGTAAAGTTGATTTAAGATATTTCACAATATGTGTCATAAGTCATGTTGCAGTGGGGAACCACACACTGGCTGTTAATATTTGAAAAGAGCTTCAACAATTGAATCCTGAGATTCCAAAAGCACTATGTCAGTTTATATGCAATTTATCATCATTAGCTAATTCTGTTTCAATGTGAAATCACACCCCGGCTTACAAGATGAGAGAAGATCTCCAGCAGATTAAACCTGAGAGTCCAGAAACACAAGATAGCTGGCTTGATACCTTATTAACTGTAGATAGATTTTCAGTTGTTATATGTGTAAGGATTTTGGGTCAGGATGCAGAAAAAACAACAGTATTAATATTTTTTTAAAAAAGCATTATGAAAGTGGTAAACCAAATTTAGAAATGAAGTGACTAGAGTAGAATGAGCTGTCTTCTATTAGTAAAACAAATCTGAGAAGAATTGGTATTCTACTGAATTTCATATAATTATCAATGTCAATTAGTTTCTTTATCTTTACAGGTTTTAAGACTGGAACCCCCAACTCTGACTACACATGTGGATCATACGTCCTGAGGTTTAACAGCCAGGGGGTGCTGTCCAGGCTCAAAGATTCGGCAGGCAGGGTGTGGTGATATTAAAGTTTGTTTAATGAAGTAAAAAAAAAGTTTGATTGTTATGGCAGATTAAATAAAAAATTTTTTTAATCATATAGGGGGGGGGGGGTATAATTATGTATTACTTGTAAAAGAAATTTGTCCTCAAACAGCAAAAATACAATGATATTATACAAAATATATGTATATAAAGTTGTGATAAGAGTTGGAAATGATTAATACCATTCTGCAAACTAAATGCTATATAAAGTAAGTGTTTGTAACTGATATCAAACTATATTACTCTTTCAGGAATGGGCATCAGATGAATTTCCCATGGGTCAGTTTGTTTACCACACATACAGCGCTAATGATTTCCAGGAATTTTTCAACGCCACAACGCCTTATAGTAAAGATTTCTTTCTTGGTATTGGTAAACCGAACATGTCAAAGAATGCACAGCCTATCAGCAACTACTGGGAAACGCAGATGGACTCATTGCTGGTTAATGAGGGTATGTAGTTATATTGTAGATAAGGCAATTCTATTTAGTTTTTCCCCACTTTACTGCCCAAAACAAATCTTCAGCAGGTTCTGAAGCCTTCCTGTATTTATGCCCCCACAAAGTGGCGGCATATAGGGTTGCCCTTGTCCGTACGTACGTACGTACGTACGTACGTCCCGAAGATTGTTTCCGATCTAATTCTTGAAAACCGTTTGTCCAATCCTCACCAAACTTTAAACACATGTTTGTGACCATAATATCTTGATCAAGTTCGATAGTCATGGAAATCGCTTTTGTCATTTAGGAGTTACGGCCTTTTTTTGCAAAAAAAGACTTGAAAAATACATCCTGAAGATTGTTTCCGATCTAATTCTTGAAAACTGTTTGTCCAATCCTCACCAAACTTTAAACACATGTTTGTGACCATAATATCTTGATCAAGTTCGATAGTCATGGAAATCGCTTTAGTCATTTAGGAGTTACGGCCCTTTTTTGCCAAAAATACTTCAAAAATATATGTTTCCAATCTAATTCTTGAAAAGTATGTGTCCAATCCTCACCAAACTTTAAACACATGTTTGTGACCATAATATCTTGATCAAGTTCCTTAGCCATGGAAATCGCTTTTGTCATTTAGGAGTTACGGCCCTTTATTTGCAAAAAAAGACTTGAAAAATACATCCCGAAGATTGTTTCCGATCTAATTCTTGAAAACTGTTTGTCCAATCCTCACCAAACTTTTAACACATGTTTGTGACCATAATATCTTGATCAAGTTCGATAGCTATGGAAATCGCTTTAATCATTTAGGAGTTAGGGCCCTCAGATTATCCTGAATAATCATTATGGCTTATTTTCTGTGACAAAAAATCGAAGTGGGGGCATCCGTGTCCTATGGACACATTTCTAGTTTCCTACTCTGACGAAAAAAGCTGATTCATAGATCAGTTTTGTTAATGTTGTTCACCCCAAAGTCCGAAGTGGAGAATATCAGTTGTTAATGCATCCTGAGTTTACGAGGGTTGTCCGGAAAGTTTTGAGACTGTGTCTATATTTCAAAATATTTTTAATATAAATCGACAAACAATAAACAGCTGTTTATATAGACTATTCACGAGTTTCCTTTTGAAAAATAAAATTAAATAATCTCAAATTAAGAAAGGAAATGGTTGTCAAGACAACCCATCTAGCGCTTCATGGAGCACTTTGAAATTGACGTTTTCTGAAAATTGTTCACAATTCATATATACTACTCCGTCTGAATAATAGACGCCAAAACATCACGTCAAAACATATGACGACAGTATGACGTCAGCTGCATCACTAAGCAAATTATTGACGCAATCTAGCTGTAGACATGGTTGTAACGATCAGCGGAAGTAGAGAGGTATTTCGAAGATGTCGGAAAAAATCCAACGTTAACGTCACGCACGGAGCAGCGCGCTATGATCAAACACTGTGTTCACAGTGGAATAACTCCTACAAATACTTATACGTTTCTAACACGGGATAAATCAAAGCCAACATGTTCAAGGGCTTTGGTATTTCGTTGGTATGGACGTTTCAGTGATGAGCATGGAAATGTGTGCGATAAGAAGCGGAGCGGCAGACCGTCAGTCGTGAGTGAAATTGACGTAAATTCAGTGCAGGACATGTTACAAGAAGACTGGCGAAGGACAGTGAGGGAAATTGACGAATCCTTTCAGCTAAAAAGAACAGTTGTTCATAATATCATAAAAGAGTGGTACGCACGGATATTCAAGCAATGGGTTGATTGTCACCGTAAGTTTGTACTTGCAGAAGGAGCGTATTTTGAAAAACTGTAAATGACGTGATACAATGAGACAACGAAGTGCTCCATGGCTGGTAACCTGTACTTTTTGTGATGTTTGTTGTATACGTTCACTTTGTAGTATATTGTTGAAACTTTCAGGATTTGTTTATATGAGATACAATTGACAGCTGATAAAATTTTAATTGCATCCTATGAGTGCTAAGTTTTTTATGAATGCAGTCTCAAAACTTTCCGGACAACCCTCGTATATCTATAAACTTTTCAACAACTTTATGCTTTCCGGTGGTTTATAGGGATTTATGAGTGAAATAATAATTATATTTCACTGTTTCAAAAGGTGAAAATGTCAATTGGACACTTCAAATGACTTAATTTCTGATAAGACATTTCTCTCACAAACAATTTGGCGCGCTTTTCTGAAAAACTACATAAAACGCCATTTATATTATTTCTTTTTAGCATATACTCAAAATAAAAACTGTCTGTTTCAGGGGAATGATTGCAAAATATTTCACCTCGTGAACATCAGAATGAAATATTTCATTTGTGTCCACGTCACTCATAGCTTTTGATGCTCACTTAATATTTTGCACTTATTTTATACAGAAACAAACACTTATATAATTCATATCCAAGAATATTACCAGTAAAATCATCCATGGTAACCTTGAGTTTATTGAGTACACAACACACATTTTGTTCTGATTCTATAAATGTTCAAGATATTGTTTAAAAGTTTTCATAATTAATGCAATAACAACAGATAATAACAATTATTTGACATAATATATAAATGAAATCATATACAAAAGGGTTTTGTATTTGCATTTGGAATGGGAGGTTGAATTCAACTCAGGTGAATCTTAGCAGATTCTTTATTAATGAGAGTGAGCAGAGTGAAATAAAAATTAACAAAATCAATGGGAGTTGAATAATTCAGGATGAAAACGCAGAACTAATAACCCTTGTATCACATACATTACTGGTTTAAATCCAAACGAAGACATGCTATAACATAATATAATGCATATTTGTTGTACTAATTGGCTTTCTGACGTCATTATAATATCGGGCTATGGTACTTGTTATGACAAGACATCAGCAGTATGGAATACGGCCGTATTGCAATAGTTGGCGTTAGAGTGTATTTTGCATGTTTATTGCTTACAGATTTATGATGCATATGCAAAAAGTAATAATTGTTGATTGAATATAACAACATTGTTTTTCTTTTTTTTAGGAATTATAATAGCCTCGTTGTCAATGGTGAACAATGTGACGAGAACATACTATGGTGCCCCAGCAAAGATCTCCTTACAGTATAACTGTCTCGATGGTAAGTTTCTTTTATATATGACAAGACAGAGTTTCTTGATCTTTACCTTCGAAAATTTAAGCAGTTTGGCTTTAAGAAACAATTGTAAAAATTAAGTTTAAAAGAAATCGATTAAATTGTATTGTTCTTGTACTAAGCATGACTGGTTTCCAAGAAAAAAGTTCATGAATTGTCCGAGCCTTGGGGTTATTGTCAGTGGCTTGCAAAAACTTTGCCATTCCTCTCAAAGCATATTCTTGATATGAAACTTAGAACACATCTACCAGAGATAATACCCAAATGTAAAGCAAGACCCGTAACTCTGTCTGTAATAATTGATGATTTATGCTCGATTTATGACTGAAGCCACAGACAAACATTGGACACTGCTCCATGCCTCTCTCGTCTTATCTCCTGTGGAGATATTTATACAGTACAGTTACATTGAATGTAAAACTAATGTTGTTGATATCATTGAAATAGATATACATGCACAAGTATATTTATTGCATAACAATAGTCTATATTCATTTAACAAATTGTGTACCGATTTTCTTTTTTTTCTCCTGGAATCACTTGATCATCAAACGAAATGAAAGCCTGATTCTTCAACCATGAATGTGTTGATTCATGATCCTAGCTACGTGCCAGTTTGCTGCATTGTTTCTTGGGTAGAGCTGCAGTGACTTGGAGTAGCAGATCCAAGCCAGATGGAGATTGTTCTCCAGTTCATAACAGTGGCCAAGCATATTCCAGGCTGTATCTATGTGGCCACAACCTTCACTTGAAGATATGTAGTAATAGAGGTTGTTCAGTGCTACAACCTTTCTGTTACATTGGTTCAGTTGTCTATGTGTGAGGTACTGCAGGTAGTGGAGAAACAGGATGGTGTCAATCACAATGAGGTCCATCCACTCATAAAAAACTTCCGGATGTCTTTGTTGCCTGTCTTCATCTTCTATTGTTCTGAACATTTCAAACACCAGATGTTGCGGAACACAATGGAAATCTTGTTGAGTGAAAATAACATGGAAAGCTATATACTTCTGTATCATATCCTTGAATTGTGTGTTTTCAATCTTTTCCCTGAACTCTTTTTGGTGTTCTGTTTTAAGTCTTCCAATACAACCACAGTATTGCCACACTGCAGGCCCTAGCAGTCCCTCACAGTAGGTCAGGTAGTTTGCTGCTGCCTCGTACTTCTCATTGCAGTACAACATAGAGGCAAACTTCAATCTGTTAGACAGCAGGTCAAAGTCAAAGGATAAACTGTACAAGTTGAAAATGTCCCATGGTATTGGTTGTCCTAGATAGACACATCTGGATGCTTGGTTTGAAGCCAGAAATCCCCATACTAGTGGTAATAACACAGTTGCTGTCTCTTTTTCAAGTGCTGTTCCATTGTCCTCCTTGAAACACAGCATCTCTAAACATCCAGGAATGGTTTGATGAAGCGCTATACTTTCTAAGAAATGGTTTACTTCTGATGCATACCATACATAACAATCTGATATTTGGAGTTCATTCAAGATACCCCTTGGTTTAAGGTGTGTAATACTTTGTGGGAAAATCACAGAAGACAATCTATTCCCAAGGTTGTCCATTGTAATGGAGAACATGCACTGAAGGTTATTGTTGATGTGTGTCGATATAATGTAATATAAGTTGTTTTGCTCATGTTTAAACAGTTTTCCAGTGAATAGATTCACACCAGAGATTGTGTAGTGAGGACAATACCTGATCTTCAGCCATCTGAGAAGTGTGGTCAGACAGTAGAACGCACACTGTAAGAAGTTGTTATCCCTCCATATGTTTGGTGGATAATTCTCTATTGTGAACAGCATTGCAGTCTTGAGATGAAATGTGCTGAAACGGTCATCTACAACTTGCTTAATGATTGATTTTCTAATCATCTTGATGAATACATAGACCCTATGCTGAACTGTATTCATATCAAAAACAAGCAGTCTCTCCATAATTGAAGTTGAAAATCTCCACTCCCGCTTAGAATGAGGATAGTGTAAGTCATCTGGAGGCACATGAAATGTTGTTGAGCGGCACTTGACTGGCTTTGACGGATCTTCAGTGTATCCCTGTGGCACCAGGAACACTCCAGTGTGCCTTGCTTTGGCAAGTGTGTTGTGGCAAGGCCAATGTCCTGGGCGTGGCCTGTGGAACAGGAAATGGCACTCTTCAGGAAGGTTGACTGAGTAATATGCAAAAACAAAATCTATCTCTTCTCTGAAGTTCAGTGATGGACCATGTTTGATTAACTGCCCTGACTTGCTACATAGGTTTAATAAAATATCGCTATATTCATGTTGAGTGTTGGTTATCAGCACTCTACCCTCATTGTCAACAATATCACCAGGTGGTATTACCTCTGTCTCTGGTAATGGGATATCATGTCGGACCCGCTGCAGGTAGCAGTGCTGGGGTGGGAAGTGTTCTGTCTTCAACATAAGGAGATTTCTCTTCCCCTGCTCCCACTTACTCCATTCTAGTATTGCAGGCATGTTATCATCGCAAAATAACCTGTCAACATCAGACTCCATCCCAAGAGTGGTGGTCCCCTCTGTCTGACTGCCGAAATAATAGCAAGTCTTATTTGAACCAAAATACTCGCTAGATAAACGGGTCATTGTCTCATGCATCAGCCATGCTCTCCTTCTTCTTGTACGGACGTACCTGCTGACCCCAATGTCGTCCAGCACCCTGGATAGACGAAGGGACAGCAGCTGCATACCCTCTCTATCCATACTCTGAAAACCATGAATTGTTAATCATTATGATGTGCTTAAGTAAAGGTTGTAAATAAAGTTATAAGAAAGAATATAATATTTTTTGAATTTTGTATGTACTTTAATGTACATTACTAAAGCATAACAATAATAAAGTTTGTTTCCATTTTCATGATCATAAATTTTGCAAACAACACTTATTTTTTATTGTTTTTTTGGACATTTTTGTTACCGTTAAATTTTACACCTCTTGGATAAATATTTTTGGCAGTTTATTGCAACGGAAGACTAAAAAAATGAACTGTTTTTATAGTTCAGGTTTACCCAGACTAAATGGGGACGGTTTAAAGTGTGATTATTATATTCAGATACAGCTTGATCTTAAATAGAAAATAAAAAATGATCCTTATTTTGGGGGTCAGTGAAATAGGAAACAAAGGTCCTTTATCCTAACAGAGGAAGATGTTATTTTGTATTTCACCACCAAACAGTACAGAAGAATACAGTATTGAGTAAATTTTAAATAAAGACATGGCATTTTTATGTTATTTTCAATATTTATGCGAAAAGTCATGACATCAAATCAGTTTGAAAAGAAAAGTAAAGTTTACAAATTATAGTTCCATTCCATGTTAAAGCAGTTATGTTTTTAGAAATCAACTCATTTGGAATAAAAAAACAGTCTGTTTTAAACCTTATATTTAGTGATATTTGAGAATTTCTTACATTACCTTTGCTGTAAAAGTTTTAATTTCCAATATAATATTTCCCTTCTAATGCCCACAAAAATATTTACAAAGAGAGCTTCCTGATCTTTAAATAGAAACAAGTCAGGTTGTCAGGTGAGACTATGTTTGTTTACTAGTTATTTAAGGAGGCCCTTCCAATATAAGTCTCTATCGAGGTTTATATCTTTACGAATTTCTCAGTGTTACAAAAGACAGATAGACCAAAAGAATTACTATCGATGTATTGCATTCAAAATAATCAAGTATAAAGAACTCTGCAATTTTTAATTATGAATTTATGAATCATATGATGCTTTCAACATATGTTCTGGAAAGTTCATAAAGTAATGCAATATAGGATACAAGGGTTTAAATATAGACTTAGAGAAGCTGTTTATAATTGCTGTCAACCATTGTAAGCTCGGGATAAAACATATCTCACATTGATCACTCTAACAAAAAATGATAAATCGTAGAAGTGTGTTGTCACGGGAATAATATGGAATTAATAAAGAATAAATTAAATAGTCTGGGTTATAATAATGTGGTCAATATAGAATAATGACAATAATATTGAACTTGAGTTGGCAAAGTGATGATATGAGCAATATATTGACGAAATCCAAGAGAGCAAATAATTCTTGATAAGTTGTCGATATATAAATAGTATTCTACTTGTATAGAATGGTTGTTTTTACTGTTATCTCTCGGCATTAAGAAAACAGTGCCACAAATGCCAATATTATTTCAGAGGCCCCATTTTATATTATTTTTCAGTATTTCAGTTATAACAACATGTATTATTGGTTTTTAATTATGCATCATTACCCGTTCGTAACTTCTCGGCCTTTCGCCATCGAAAACAACCAGATGTATATTGACGCTTTACAATGTCAGAAATCTTAATATTAAGTTCAGCTGCATGTAGATCATGTATTCATTTGAATTTAGAAGTTAAACTTAATGACTTTTTTTGTGATTCATAATTAATTGTGCAATTATACATTAAATGGCAATCAATTTAGACTTAGCAATACACAATATTTATGTGAAGGACTACAGAAACAATCTCAGTAACCAAAAGTGTAAACATAAACCCTGTTTAATGGCACAGGGTAAACGCCAAAGACATAGAACACAAAGTAAAAAAAATCACAAACAAGAAACATGGAACAACAGCACAAAACTCCACAAACAACACCGTGCATATAAAGGTACGTTTAAGCACTACAATTAAATGATACTGTTATTTTTTATTTTACGAACTATTTTTACTGATGTATCAGTTGTTTTCCATGCAAAATGGTCGATGAGTTCCGAATGCATCATTACTGTGTTTCATACAATAATTTGTCTTCTATGTATATTTTCTTTAGTACAAATTAAAAACAACAAATTTTGCTAATTATTTACTGTTTATATTAATATATAAGTATGGTTTCAAATAGTGAACAAATAACATTTAGCTATACATATTAATCACTCGAAAAAGCTTTTAATCTTTAATTCCGCAAGATTAAAAGAACTTTGTCACAGATTGGCCCCCAAAAAAGTTTTTTCTGTAACAAATCTCAGGACAATTATCTAATAGAATGTGTTACACTTTGATATCATAATTGTAAAAAAGTACCAAAATGTAAAAAAAAATGTGTCGGAGACCGGGTTCGAACCCGCGTCGCCAAAATTGAAATCCAACGTCTTCCTGACTGACTTATTAAGGCTTACTGTAATCAAGTGACATAATTAAGCTATACTCCTACCTCGGTAATATCACGTGATAACACCGAATAGCAAATATCGCATAAGGAATGAATTCTACCTGGTAGACATACCCAGTAATCTTTTTTTATGGAAAAATACGAAATAACTGCTGAACTTAAATAAATTCTTAATTAATGTGGTACTTCAGTTAGTCAGTTTCAATGCATTGTACACATTGATGCCAAGTTTATGTAATTTTTCAACATTTTTTTTTCGCTATTTTATCATCTGTGAGACAGCCCCTTTAAGCAACACTGTCAAAACATGAACATATTGTTGTCAACATTACTTAGTCTCTATATAAAAGTAAAGACGGGCCTCTTTTGAAACTTGCGATAAGCAAAATAGGTCACCTGTCATGTTATCTTTATCTCCCATTTATTCATGTTTTCAAGTGACATTCATGTTTGAAATAAAGACATACACATTTATAACCAGCATGAATTTTTGGTGATAAACCTTAACTTGGCAATTCATGAACTGCACTTTTTGCATTTTAGCATAGTGACTTAAAGAATCATTCATCTTTATTATCTATTGCCATCATGATTACTTTTCTGTGGATTGGCTAAATCTTAATCAGATGAACAGAATTCAGATTTGAAATGGTTTATCAACATGGATCCAAACTTTCATTTCCCTCCTGTCCCTCGGGCATGCATGGCTATGTGACTCCACATATTTGATTTTTATATTGCTGGGGTATTCAATTCACCTCTAGGTGACTGTACACTAGTTTAGTAAAGTACTTCCTAAAGTTCGAGGAGATCAACCTTTGAATCACTGTCGGACTTCTCTTCGTACTAAAAATAGTGATCTAAATGTGCATTCTTTTTCATTTTCCACATGTACATTGTCATCTTGGTGACTGTACAATGATACATTAATTATGGACCAACACAGACAGACAAGCCTTTTTTCTCAACCTAAAAAAACTAATGGGTACATCATAGCATGTATTATTATGGTACCCACCGATCTACATGATGTTTTTACGATTGTTTTCACCTCACCCCTGAGACAGGCTTATTTTGAAGACTTATTTTATTATTTCAAAATTACATTCTTTCTTATGTTCTGCAGGTATCTGGGTGACTGTACAATGGTTCGGTAAGGTACCAACTCGCCTACCGGAGGATCTGACATTCGTGTTCACGCCTGCTCCTCAGACGGGCCTGACTTGGCGACTAAACAAAATTGAAGACATGATTGACCCACTAGATGTTGTTACAAATGGCAGTCAGAGACTTCATGGTATGAGTTGAGATACAATATAGTTTATAAAGGTCATTTGTTAGAGAAATTATCAAAATCGAAGCGTGCGGTATGAAATGATTTTAGCGAATAGCGCTGATATTTAGCTTGTCTGTTTTGAATAAAAATGTTGAGATATTGTAAAGGCCTTGATATCAATTCTTTGTCAGCTCCTCAAAAAGCATTTTTTTTTTTTAATTTCAGCCATCAACAGAGGAGTATTCTATACAGACCCCTTTCTTCATGGTCTGGAGATTACGTCCCTTGATTCTGCCGTCGTCAACATCCTAACTGATCAGCAGTATGTTTCCATGATTCCTGTACCCCTTAAACCCATAAGCAGTGTGCAGGGCGTCGCCTTTAACTTGTACAACAATGTATGGGAGACCAATTATATATTCTGGTACCCGTACTGCAAAGAGGATATAGACCAAAAATTCCGGTTTTACTTGAATTTTATGTGATGTATTTGTGATATATGTTCACCTGATATCATGTGCAATTCATGTGATACAATGAATATTTGTGATACTTTTTGTCTACCACTTTGGAGTCTAAGCCATATGGCTGAAACGATGATCAAATACTGTCAAAAATGGATTATTTACGACTGATGTGGATGGTATTCGATTTCCTAATATCAGATTTACAATTTATATATTCTCTAATCATTGAACAATATTGTAGAACATCAATATTTCATGTTTGATACATGTATGAAGCTTAAAACTGCATACTTATCGGTAAAAGTTGCGTCTAAATACAAAGCACTTAGCGTCGTTTTTCATGTACATTTGTTATCCCCCGCCGAATCAAAGGTTTCGGGAGGGGGATATTGTTTTGGCAATGTCTGTCCGTCCGTCCTTCAGTCCGTCCGGTACCATATCTTGGTATGTATTGATCAGAAAATATTCAAACTTGGTCAGAATGTTTCCATTGATTAAATCTCGACCACTTGTAAAAGTGGGTCACATGGGGTCAAAAACTAGGTCACTAGGTCAAATCTTAGAAAAATCTTTGGAACAAACTAGAGGCATTATACATGGTCAAATATTCATGAAACTTTATCAAAATGTTTTCTTGGATGAATTCTTGAAAGTATATAAAACTGGGTCACATATGATCGAAAATTAGGTCACTAGGTCAAATCTTAGAAAAATCTTGTCAGGAACCATATCATGGTAATGATTTGTGAGATAATGTTTAAACTTGGTCAGGATGTACCACTTGATGAAATATGGGCCGCTTGTAAAAGTGGGTCACATGGGGTCAAAAACTAGGTCACTAGCTCAAATCTATGGAACACATTAGAGGCATTATGTATGGTCTAATATTCATAAAACGTGATCAGAATGTTTTCCTTGATGAACTCTTTGACATGTTTAAAACTGGGTCACATGTGATAAAAAAAATAGAAAACTGGGTCACATGTGATAACAAATTAGGTCACTAGGTCAACCTCTTCCTACAATATAATGGCTTCAAGCAGTACATTACAGGTCCTACCCACAGCCTTGGAGATACACGATTTTCTAGTTAATACAGTGGTTTGGTAAGATTCGAAAAACACATAAGGTGTTGTTGTTGCCTTGTTTCATTAATGTTGTCGACGTAAAACTAGTAATCATAGTAATATCTAAAACGTGTTCAAGATATTCAAATGAAACATGGTAAACATGTTGCCAGAGACATTGCCACATAACTCTAGCTTTCATAATTTTCACTTTTCATAATTGTTGGCGTTTACTCAATGCCGTTCTTTTTTACATTTAAATCATTTATTATTTCCAATCTGCTGTGCATTGCAATCTATTTAATATGTGATGAAATCAACATTTCATATAAATACGGCACGTACTAATATGGCTTTATAAATGTTTTGTTTGTTTGTTGGAAGTGTGATCTTATAAAAAGTTGTATTATTAACTCAATGTTAGGAATACTTTACATGTTTGTATTCTTTAGTTTTTAGTAATGTTCAGATTGAGTCAATATCCAGCTTATCATTGAAGATCTGAGAATGGAAACAGAACGCTTTTGCTTTAATATAACTTTATTTTTTCTAGTTTGGCTGTCTGTAAAAAATGCTCACCGACAACAATTGTTTTTAGGAGTATTTAAGTCTTAAGACTCATTAAGAAATAAAGGCCAAGAACAAGCAATGTTCATCTGTGTAGGAATGTTTAGAAGATTACATCAATCCAAATCTTATTTGTTGCTATGCGATTTGAGTTTGACTATTTTTCGAACAAAAAATGACGAGGTATTGTCAAATCGTTGTTGCCGTTGGCATTATCGCCGTTGGCCATTACTAAACAATATATTTTATGATATTCAAACGAATGCAAAAGTGATTCCAACATGTACAGTTAGGCCCATAACTTTCGCCTTAATATTAGTCGAGTGTTAAACTGAAGAAAAGGGTGAGTGTTGTTGTCTGCTCTGTGGTACTTTGTTTTCTTTCCAATTTAGTATATACTGATTTATTTTAGCTCGATTGTGGCTTATTGCAACACCATCGAGTCTGTTTACTGGGCACAAACCAGTACTATGTCCTTTTTGAGAGGCAATGAGAAAGTACCCGTAGTGGTAATTGAACACAGGATGTGTTGGGTGAAAGGCGGTTACCTTTACGGCTACACCACTCTCACACCCTTTTCATTTCAACAGAAAACAGTAAATCTACAATGAGATATCACTAAACAGAATGAGTAATAAAATTACATGTTGGTGAATGAAAATATTAAAATGAAGTTTAACACACTTTCTTTAATATTTCCAGGAACAATCCTATTTTGATGCATTAAGTATAAAACGATATTTTTGAAAGGGCTATTGGCTCTGAATAATCAGGCATTTCATCAGATGCGTAAACAGCTGTCTCATTAATTGTATATTATATATGGCAACGAAATCCCCATTTTCTTTACGTAGTATTAAATACGTTTTCAAGGAGTATTCAGTACCGGAAAGAGTTGTAAGCAGATTGAAAGAAATTATCAGAGTATTTTGTATTCTTTTTTTATGCCCCCGAAGGTGGGCATATTAAAATCGCACCGTCCGTCCGTCCGTCCGGCTCTGTAACTTTCCCTTGTATGGACAGATTTTAAAATAACTTGCCACATGTATTCCACATACCAAGACGACGTGTGGCGTGCAAGACTCGTGTCCCTATCTCAAAGGTCAAGGTCACACTTAGTGTTTTTTCACAATGGAGTGCTGCATATAAGGACATAGAGTATAGGTTGTCGTGTCCGGGCTGTAACTTTCTCTTGTATGGACAGATTTTAAAATAACTTGCCACATGTGTACCACATACCAAGACAACGTGTCGCGTGCAAGACCCGTGTCCCTACCTCAAAGGTCAAGGTCACACTTAGTGTTTATTCACCATAGAGTGCTGCATATAAGCATAGAGTATAGGTTGTCGTGTCCGGGCTGTAACTTTTCCTTGTATGGACAGATTTTAAAATAACTTGCCACATGTGTTCCACATACCAAGACGACGTGTCGCGTGCAAGAACCGTGTCCCTACCTCAAAGGTCAAGGTCACACTTAGTGTTTATTCACAATGGAGTGCTGCATATAAGGACATAGAGTATAGGTTGTCGTGTGTGGGCTGTAACTTTCTCTTGAATGGTCAGATTTTAAAATAACTTGCCACATGTGTTCCACATACCAAGACGACGTGTCGCCTGCAAGACCCGTGTCCCTACCTCAAAGGTCAAGGTCACACTTAGTGTTTATTCACAATGGAGTGCTGCATATAAGGATATAGGGTATAGGTTGTCGTGTCCGGGCTGTAACTTTCCCTTGCATGGACAGATTTTAAAATAACTTGCCACATGTGTTCCACATACCAAGACGACGTGTCGCGTGCAAGACCCGTGTCCCTACCTCAAAGGTCAAGGTCACACTTAGTGTTTATTCACAATGGAGTGCTGCATACAAGGACATAGGGTATAGGTTGTCGTGTCTGGGCTGTAACTTTCCCTTGTAAGGACAGATTTTAAAATAACTTGCTACATGTGTTCCACATACGAAGACGACGTGTCCTGTGCAAGACCCATGTCCCTACCTCTAAGGTGAAAGATACACTAAGTGTTTATTCACAAGGGAATTCTGAATATAAGGACATAACAGTGTAGGTTGTCAAGTATGGGTGGTATTTTTTATGTTCAGAGGAAATTTAAAATAACTTGCCATAAGTATTTGACACATAAAGGCAAGATCAACTTTTCATGTACTGACCTTGTTCGTAGGTCAATGTCACATTCGGGGGCATTCGTCACATACTGTGACAGCTCTTTCTTTTTTTTTGCGGGGGGGGGGGGCGGCAGGAAGTCACCTTCATTTGTGTATGGATTATAGTACAGTGCCCAATTATATGAACTTGTTTAAAGACTTGAAAGTCACTTGTAGTGTATGTACAGGTTTAAATAAATTATTTAATGTTCATTATGGATGCATTCCATTTTTGTACTGTTTTTCACAATATTATTTGAATTTTTAAACAATTTAATTCAAATGCATTTATTAAAGTTACAAAATATATGGAATTGTTGTTGTTGTTACTTTATTTTCATTTCATACTAGCATGTACATGTTGTTCAGGCAAGTGATTATTTAAAGTGGCACTTGTATTTAAAATCAATATATACACATGTATAACAAACACACATTAAAGTTATAAAACATTAACTACTTACTGTTAATGCCTTTATGAAAAATATTAATAACTGATAACAATATTACAATAATAAACTGTGTATTTAATAGTTGAAAACCACACATATTAAAGGACTTGTGAGTGCTAAAATATTTACAGTGGTGAACTGTCAATTAATAAGGTAGAAATACCTGTTTTCTGCACCTTTCTTTCAAATTAAACACAGTATCCTTCAAAAGAACTGTTTTTCGATAGTTATTCATTCAATTAAAATCAAACCAATTGTTTTAATTGTGGTTCATCTTATTTGGGAGTAATAATGCATCTTTAAAGAAATAAGGGATCTTAGCGACTGTGAAACGATTTCATTTTAAATGATTCATGGAGTTTTCAGGATATTTAAAGACAGCTTACAAAAACCACTTCAATTTAAATGAATACTCCGACAACTACAACTTTTAACGAAATAACTTCGTTTGGTAGAGAAACTTGCTTCCATTCCTTTCTTCAAAATCATACCGACATCTTTCTTTACGTCGTTTTTAGCTTGATAATTCGATGAATAAGCTTTTACTATTCGCTCCGGCGCCGGCGTCCGGTTACAGTTTTAGGGCAATTTGGTATTTTCACTTATAACTTTAATAACCGTCATTCGATTCCCTTAATACTTCCTACAGTTGTTCATCACCATCAGACAATGGGGTTACATAACACAATATTATCCTATATACAAATTATGGCCCCTAATTAACTTAGGAACTTAGGTTAAAATTTTAAGGCACATTGTGTCAGGTTGAAGTTTATGGGCAAGTTGGGTCTTTTACTAATAACTTCCATACCATTCATTCAACTGAATAAATTCTTCACACAGACTGACGGTCATTTTACAATTAGTTTACATAACACCATTTTATTCTGAATGCATTTTTTTGAATTTTACTTAATACTTCCATACCCTTCATTCAACCGACTAAATACTTCACTCATCAGTTTACGGCCATCACACAATTAGGTTACACAACTCGGTATAAACCGCTGAATACAAATTTTGGCCCTTGGGTGCCTTTTTATTGCTTTTGACAGGCACATTTTTATTTTTAAACAAAGTGAAACCTGGCTATAAGTAAGACCTTTGATGAGATTGCGTTTGGAGTGCATAGGGTCAAGGTCAAGGTCAATGCTACTAGAAATAGAAAAGTGGTTGGTATTTAGTAACTTCAGATAGGGTTGACATATTCAACCAAACTTGGTATATAGGAAGAGTTTATTGAAAATATTTAGGGGACTGAGTTTGGGTCTCCGATAGTCATGGTCAAGGTTACGGGGGCGATACTATTTCCCGGTCCCGGTTTCCTCCGGTCTCTGTTTTCCAAATTTTATAGTAGCTAACGGGCGTGATCGAGAAGGTGTTAATGACCGCGATGGGTAACAGGATTACTAAAGATTACAGTTGATTAAAACATAAGATATTAGATGATAATTATGTCATCATTTATTTCATATTGTATATCAATAAAACAAATAATAAATTAAGGCATGGACCTATAAACCGGTTTATAGGTCGTGATTAAGAATATATATACATTTGTATATATATATATATATATATATATATATATATATATATATATATATATATATATATATGCATGTACTAAAATTAATGTCAATGCCATGAAAGATGTAAATGCGTTATACAACGCGTGTCAGAGATCAGCGAATGTCCCTCGTTAAGGACATGATAAATGGATTAGCCAGTTTTATTACACACGCACGGCTACTGTTCGGTTCATACCCTAAAAATATTGTTGTTTATTATAAAGGCAATTTTATAGCATAAATGATTGTTATGCAAAGGCTCTAATCAAGTTTAGAAATAATACGATGATAACATATAACCAAATTTCAAAATAAATAAAATAATCACCATCAGATTTCTTGAACAGCTAGAGATTTATTGCAAACTTCAAGTTGACAAGTAAAATATATCAGGCTAAAGTTGTGAAATAATGACGAAGGTATTCAAATGTATTCAATGTTAGCGAAAAGCACAAACTTATAAACGAAAAATGGAGACATAATGTGTTGATTACTTAAGAATGGCGCAACTTTAAATAAACACTCTTCGTCTAGTAGCTTTAATGTCTTAGCACAATCATACTTACTAAATTAGGATGTTATAACATTGCAAATATTAGCTCCAGAAAATGTGTTTGTGTACTTTTTCTCCAATCATTGATTCACTTGTTTACATGCTATGAACATTGTATAATGTTTTACGCAATAAACATATCGTATCGTATCGATATGAGTCGGATATGCAAACATGTAATTTTTCAACTGTAATGTCTGGGGGGGGGGGGGGGGGGTAAACAAAAGAGGAAGAACAATAAACAACTTTGACAAAACATTAATTAAAAGGTGCATTTCTAAGTTACTTCATACTCTAGCCGTCATCAATTTTTTATGCAAAAACCATGAGCATTTGTATTGCCATCGCATCTTCCTCTTCACCTTTTGGCAATGTTCTGCAACTGTTTCTTTAGCTTTTTGGATATATATTTTAACACAAATTGCATAAATAGTTTAGACCTATAACGAATTGCATAAATAAAGACATAATGCTTATATATTTTATACCAGTTTGTTTCATATACAAACAAATAAGATTGTCAAATAATATAACAAACATCGGCAACACAATCCGTTGCCTGGGGCCATAAGTTGTGAACCGGGAATTATGAGACCGGATGAGACCGGATTTTACGAGGAGAGACCGGGAAATAGTATCGCCCAGGTTACGGTCACTGTTATTAAAAAAGAAATGGTTAGCACTGAATAACCTTAGTTAGAGCTAACTAAGGAAATACTGCGTCTCTGTTATTAAAATAGGAAATCAGTGGGCACTGAATAACTTAAGTTGACATACTGTGACCAAACTTGGTACATATGAAGAGTTTATGGAGAACTTTCATTGAATTTCGATAAGGCCCCAATAGTCAAGGTAAAGGTCACTATAAAGTCGAGCGCGCAGTCCTACGACAGCTCTTGTTCCAATAATTTACGTGTTTTAGTATACATGTCGTACTTATAAGTACTTTAATTTGTAAATATGTTGTAAAAGATCCAACCAGCGCGAAATCAATCACTCTATGACCTAGGGGGTCCAACGTGAAATGTGTTCGCCGAATTTTAAGTGAGGGAAATTGTGTGAAGCCGAATAAAATGGCGGCGTGGAAAGGAATTTCGGTGTTTCAAGGATGTATTTTCACCTGGTAAGTAAGTTATATCACCTTTCTCGCAATATAAATACGCCTACCCGGAGACCACACGTGTACGCGTCTATCGGTTTTTAACCTATGTTTCTAGAGGCCTTTACAAAAAAGTTATTGAATGTATAAGCTGAACGATTGATTGTTTACAAAATGAAAATAGAAAATTGCGTGACTTGAAACTGTGTTTTCGGCCCAAGTTTACCATACTTGTACCTGTTTTAGCTATTTGTTATTGAATATTTGCATTATTTATCTTTTTGACCGCTACTGCACTTACATGGGTATTATACGGCCGATATTTTCATGTTTAAACACCTTTTATGTTGGGCGACGAAGTTTTATGCAGATTTGATTTAGGCCTATTAATAACATACGTTTTGGTAAATAACGGTTTCAAATGGCAACATTTAAGAAATAATACTTACACATTTATAGAATAATATTTTGTCAACATGTAATTCTATTCTTTTTTAACATAATTCATTCAAGAATGTACTTATCTGTTACATTGGTTTATGAAACTAAACATGATGGTAATGTTAGCACACTCAAACTAAAAGTAAATATATTGGATACTCAACAATACTACTTAACTAAAATAACCTCTGTTCCCCTCAACGCCCACTTTTTACTCTACTGCACCTGTGTATAGCCTCCGTTGATACGGACGTTTGGTAGCAGTCAATAGTTTGGTCACTGTTAGATGGTAATTTGTGATTATTAGATGCGATTTGGGGATCATCCCAAATTTTTATCTATAAAGCATTGAAAGCAAATTTTGGCATTTTCTGTTTTTTAAAAATATTTTATGCTACTGTTTCTGCTTAACATGTACTATTTTGCTACAGTTTCTTTTATTTTGGGCTTTTTTTTCGAAAGTGGTGGACACACCCTCGAATTCGAATCTGCGCCTAGGCTTCAAACCTATTGTCTGCTAGCCGGTGTTTATCAATCTCGTACTCAGTATTCTCCCTTGAAAAGCAGAATGGACATCTGCATATGGCTGGAACTCAACTATAATCATTTTTAATTGCCTTTTCTTCCCTTTTCTTTTTTGGTAGTTTTGACCAAAGTGCAATTATCCTTAGGATTTAAAAATAAAATAGAAAATATAATTTTTACAAGTCATTAACAATTTTATCGACCGAAATGATTTTTTATGCTGACGGGATTTGCTTAAACACCTTAGAAATGCAAAAGAAATATTGACATCCTTAATGGGCTGAAACCAGAGTTTTCCCAGCACAGTGGCCTATGTGAGGTTGAAGTGTTGCCAAATGCCTACCACCCTGGCATAGTGGCGATACCCATGATTGTTTCATGTGCACGTGCCAGTGCCTCAAACATGACCCATAGCAGCCTATTTAGCGATGCATAAGGCAATGTTCAAGTGATTAATGCGCCCTAACCAGAGTTTTCCCAGCACAGTGGCCTATGTGAGGTTGAAGTGTTGCCAAATGCCTACCACCCTGGCATAGTGGCGATACCCATGATTGTTTCACGTGCACGTGCCAGTGCCTCAAACATGACCCATAGAAGCCTATTTAGCGATGCATAAGGCAATGTTCAAGTGCTTAATGCGCCCAAGCCCATTCGCGACACCCATGATTGTTTCACGTGCACCTGTCACGACAGGCAATATCGGCTACATAGACTGCACGTTGCACGCTGTTTACTACATAGGCTAAATCGGCTACATAGGCTGCACGTTGCAGCCTGTTTAATACAGAGGCTACATTGGCTACATCTGCTACATAGGCTAACTTCACAGACTTGGTTTAACAGCCAGGGGGCGCTGTCCAGGCTTAAAGATTCGGCAGGCAGGGTGTGGTGATAATACTGTTTGTTTAAAGAAGTAAACAAATAGTTTTATTGCTATTTCAGCTTTAATAATATTTTTTAATCATTTATCACTATCATGTCTGTAGTTATTCGTGGATAAAAATAGCGAACAAACAATGAATAATTTAGCTAACTTCAACTAACCGAGCTTTTAAACAGGCAAGCTTGGTTCACTCGAGGGCCATCCACACTTGACAACCAAACCGGTTTGAACCGGTTCAGACGATTAAAAGTGCCTCTAGGCTCGCACCAAAATGGGCCAAGTTGGCTAACCTAGGCTCCCCATAAAATCGCATCTGGAAACCGGTTGGAACCGGTTTAAAAGCTCGGTTCACTCGAGGGCCATCCACACTTGACAACCAAACCGGTTTGAACCGGTTCAGACGATTAAAAGTGCCTCTAGGCTCGCACCAAAATGGGCCAAGTTGGCCAAGTTGGCTAACCTAGGCTCCCCATAAAATCGCATCTGGAAACCGGCTGGAACCGGTTTAAAAGCTCGGTTCGCTCGAGGGACATCCACACTCGACAACCAGACCGGTTTGAACCGGTTCAGTCGAGCTCGAGGGCGTACAGCTGCGTACCAAAAAGCTCCATTTTGGGCTCAAAACGCGTAATTTCGGTACCACATGTCATCGATTTTTGTAATCGATTTGAATCGATTAAAGGCTCTGGTGCACTCGAGGGCCATCCACTCGCGACAACAAAACCGGTTTGAACCGGTTCGGACGATTACAAGTGCCTCTAGGCTCGCACCAAAATGGGCCAAGTTGGCTAACCTAGGCTCCCCATAAAATCGCTCCTGGAAACCGGTTGGAACCGGTTTAAAAGCTTGGTTCACTCGAGGGCCATCCACACTTGACAACCAAACCGGTTTGAACCGGTTCAGACGATTAAAAGTGCCTCTAGGCTCGCACCAAAATGGGCCAAGTTGGCTAACCTAGGCTCCCCATAAAATCGCATCTGGAAACCGGTTGGAACCGGTTTAAAAGCTCGGTTCACTCGAGGGCCATCCACACTTGACAACCAAACCGGTTTGAACCGGTTCAGACGATTAAAAGTGCCTATAGGCTCGCACCAAAATGGGCCAAGTTGGCCAAGTTGGCTAACCTAGGCTCCCCATAAAATCGCATCTGGAAACCGGCTGGAACCGGTTTAAAAGCTCGGTTCGCTCGAGGGACATCCACACTCGACAACCAGACCGGTTTGAACCGGTTCAGTCGAGCTCGAGGGCGTACAGCTGCGTACCAAAAAGCTCCATTTTGGGCTCAAAACGCGTAATTTCGGTACCACATGTCATCGATTTTTGTAATCGATTTGAATCGATTAAAGGCTCTGGTGCACTCGAGGGCCATCCACTCGCGACAACAAAACCGGTTTGAACCGGTTCGGACGATTACAAGTGCCTCTAGGCTCGCACCAAAATGGGCCAAGTTGGCTAACCTAGGCTCCCCATAAAATCGCTCCTGGAAACCGGTTGGAACCGGTTTAAAAGCTTGGTTCACTCGAGGGCCATCCACACTTGACAACCAAACCGGTTTGAACCGGTTCAGACGATTAAAAGTGCCTCTAGGCTCGCACCAAAATGGGCCAAGTTGGCTAACCTAGGCTCCCCATAAAATCGCATCTGGAAACCGGTTGGAACCGGTTTAAAAGCTCGGTTCACTCGAGGGCCATCCACACTTGACAACCAAACCGGTTTGAACCGGTTCAGACGATTAAAAGTGCCTCTAGGCTCGCACCAAAATGGGCCAAGTTGGCCAAGTTGGCTAACCTAGGCTCCCCATAAAATCGCATCTGGAAACCGGTTGGAACCGGTTTAAAAGCTCGGTTCGCTCGAGGGACATCCACACTCGACAACCAGACCGGTTTGAACCGGTTCAGTCGAGCTCGAGGGCGTACAGCTGCGTACCAAAAAGCTCCATTTTGGGCTCAAAACGCGTAATTTCGGTACCACATGTCATCGATTTTTGTAATCGATTTGAATCGATTAAAGGCTCTGGTGCACTCGAGGGCCATCCACTCGCGACAACAAAACCGGTTTGAACCGGTTCGGACGATTAAAAGTGCCTCTAGGCTCGCACCAAAATGGGCCAAGTTGGCTAACCTAGGCTCCCCATAAAATCGCTCCTGGAAACCGGTTGGAACCGGTTTAAAAGCTCGGTTCACTCGAGGGCCATCCACACTTGACAACCAAACCGGTTTGAACCGGTTCAGACGATTAAAAGTGCCTCTAGGCTCGCACTTTAAACTGTCTTTGAATACTACCTCATTGGCTGACAAATTGTGTATCGGATGAATGGCAGTTGGCAGGCCTTTAAGCACCCGCGAAAGTTTAAACTCTAATGATTAAGTGTAGTAATCCGCAATTTCATTGGCTCCAAATGTAGATTGTATTCTAAATTTCTAATACATGTAAAAGGTACATGTGAAGTAGTCAAAGGGAAATAAATACAGCCTTCAGTCAGAAGTATGGTAGAAGTTACATATCCTTGCAGCAACGGATATATTACAACCCGATATCGGCGGTGAGTGGGTTTAGTCCCACGAGGATATTGTTTGAAAATGACGAATGTGAAAGACGAATGTGAAAATTGAGAATGAAAATTGAGAATGAAAATTGAGAATGAAAATTGAGAATGAAAATTGAGAATGAAAATTGAAAATGAAAATTGAAAATCATCAGAGAAAATGAAAATTGAAAATCATCAGAGAAAAAAATGAGCGTCTTGGTATCAGATACAAAAACAAAGTAATTTATTTCAAGTTTTTATTTTTTATTTTGTGAAACAAGATAATTGTCACAATCAATCGAAAACTTTCTTCAACCACGTCAGGGTTAGCCGGCCAAGATTGCAAGATTTTCAAATCGGTGGAAGAAACATGACAAACAATAGTTTCTCATTCGCACTTTTGGTGGCGTTCCATCAGCCTTACAATCATTACAGTACCACACATATCGAAAACAGTTTTGGCAGTAGCCAGCTGGAGGGAAAATGTTCAAAAGATCATGTCGTTGACAAGGTTCTAACGTAAAGACTCCAGCACAACACAATTGGCATTCCCAACAGAACCTTTTGAAATAATCATTGTATTGTAGTCCAGCAAACCCAACGATGTCAGTATATCGTTTTGCCATAGTTAGTGAAGTGTGAATAGTACAGTCACCGCTGTATGTTTTATATTGGTTTCAAATGCTCAAAAAGCATGTACATTATATCTCGAACTTGCATTCGTCAACTTTGCTAACCAATGTTAGAAATTTGAGCTAACTAGCGTATTGCGGTTGTCTACAGCATAGCTGTGTGAATCAGAACTGGTAGTGTTTGAGTGATTAGCACAGTTCGCCTTACCGGAAAATGAAATAATCAGAAAGCAAAAATACAAATAATTGTTTACGATTTATTCATAAATTTGATATTTTCCAATAACAACAGTTCTGCAAAAATAGCATTTACTAGTTTTGATTGAACATGCATGACAAGTCAAATGGCCACAAGGCGTAAACACAATACACTTTTTGTCCGTAACACAAATTTGACAAATGTTTTTTTCATCGTTTTGTAGTTGCAACTCTTGTCGCGTTTCTTCTTTCATGCTGAGGTGATGCCAGAGAAGGTCTCCTAGTGTGGTGGTCTTTCGAAATATCTTGGATACTAATCGCATGTCAGCCAAAATGTTAACTTCTTTCTCCCTACCACAGCGCTGTGAAATGTTGTTCAAGTCTGTTTTTAAATTTTTCAAGTCATTTTTTAGCTTTTGAACCTGTGACAATAGGTCTCCGGTCTTCTGTTTCGGTTTACACATCTTGTTTGGAGGTTTAATGGAAATCGCTGTATTTTGCAATATTTTCACACATTTGTGAAGTAGTGAAAGAAATTTTCTTAGCACGTCCAAAGTGCGCTTGCTACTTCGCGTACTAATGAATATCTTTATTTGCTGCAAGTCAGATTCACAGTGTTTTACACGATCTGTCAAATTGCTAATTAAGCTTAACGTTGTATCTGACATGTTTGACTTCAACTCAAGAATGAATAAATGACTGAGAAGTGAAGATTATAAGAGCTTGAAATTATAATGCAAAGGAAACATGAGTTTTTTTCTTATGTTTGAAGATTTTGAAAAATATGAGATGAAATTGCTTTCACGTGAAAGTGAGCTTTGCAGTTTGAAGCATTTCAAAAGACGAAAGTCTTCATGATGCTTAAATTTTGTTTCACTCAATCGTTGCATAACTATTGAAAATTTCTCATATACAACTAATGCTTCTAATTTCAGTTTATGTTTTATTCAAAATGTAAGCAGATAACAAAGTACAAACATGCATAGTATTCATAACATTGCAAACATATCAATATACATAATTATACACAATTGTTTTCATGAAATCAAACACAAGCAAATGTTTACAATTGTTATAATGTCAAACATTCAATGTGAAAAGTATTTTTGTTATGCAATGTGGTCACTCCCTGTTTTTCATCCAGACTTGTGACTGGCATTGGTCAGGTTACCCACGGCATCAGCGAGGTCGGAAAATGGTAACTCTGAGCCAGAAACCTATTTTCCTAGTGTCATACACTACGCAAAATCAGCACCCATTAGAGGCCTTCCAGGCGACCTTCTACAATTTGTTACACCTATAATGTAGAGTGCTGGACTACTCGGGTGTAACAAACGGGGTATTGCTGACTCGTTGTAGGCACAACGCCGAACTTATGATCTCAGATACATGAATGGCTATACTGAAGCAAGAATCGAGTGCTACAGCCGCATAGATCGATCAGTGAACGATTGGAAATATGCGATCAACTTCAAGTACCCAAAACCACAAGCTAGGCTCGAAAACTCGTAGACTTATTTCTCTTTTGTTCTAAGAGAAGGCTACAGAGTTCACTTTCAAACACACCTCTTAAGCACATAGAGGCATATTTGCTCGCTTTACTTGCAGGCAGGAAATGCTAACTTTAATCTCAGAAAGCATTTCCTTTTATGTATCGCAACTCATGAGCAAAGAAGCGATTGAAATTTGAATTTTGAATTTTGAAAAAAACTGAGGCAACGCTAAAGGCAGTTACTCGACAGGGCACACTTAGGAATAAGCATCCGATTGCTTGTGTTTTCCTCTCTCTTTGTAAAGACTGTGTGGAGTGTCGGACCACAGCGATACATCGAGGTTGCCACTCCCTATTTTTCATTGCCTGTAGCGCGACATGATGACCATGAGCGGTTCCTAGTATTGGTACTGTACATCACCTTACACCAATACTAAGCTGGTCTAACGACACCTCCATACTCATGGTAGCCTCTCAAATTTTACTTTTGCCAAAATGTTTTTGCGAAGTTGACAAAATCATTGCATTGCATCCAAGACCGTAGCATATTGAGCAATGAGAAACAAATCTCGTCGAAGCTATACTTCTATGCTCATGCTACCAGACGCAAATAACAAATCACTTGCCAAAATCGCTTTTTGTATATGATCTAATGGCTATCACAGAGAATGATCGTATTCGTCAGGCGATGTCAAAGTGATCGACAACATGAGCTGGCCAGACTCAAGAGCGAAAAACTATGAGGTATCGCGACATACGGTTCTCATGTTCAAACCAGAAGGTCAAAAAACCTCTCAGATATTTTCTCTGTATCTCTGATGCACCAAGTTCATAGTGCGAGGAGAAATCTGAGAAGTTCAAACCCACTTTGGGCTCCCAGCAGACTAACAGCACTTCTGAGCTAAGAGCTTGCTACTGGAATGACGAATATTGAAAAATGTGGAGCTTATATACCCGATGGCCAAAATTAATGCGCATCGCATTATAATTGTGCATAAATGGTTAGGACTATTTTTTTTACCGTTTTTATTTATACGCTCATATGAAATTGTTCCAGAATTATCACTTGATTCCGCATTATTATTGTACAAATGGCTCGAGATTTTGAAATCTGTGAATGAAGTAGTTTTTCTATGAAGATTATGTGAAATCAGTTTCAGTAAAATATCATTTTTTTCAAGTTTCATGGACTTGGTGGAATTTGTGCATATAGCTTATGATTGTTAGATCTGTGAGATTTGCTGCAAATGTCGATTTGTTGAATTTGATCATTATGAAGATTTTATTTTTTTCATGAAATCTTGTGTGAACGCCAGTTTCAGTAAAATATCAATTTTTCATGTTTCATGGACTTGGTGTTTTTTGTGCATATAGCTTATGATTGTGAGATCTGTGAGATTTGCTGCAAATGTCGATTTGTTGAATTTGAACATTATGAAGATTTGATTTTTTTCATGAAATCTTGTGTGAACGCCAGTTTCAGTAAGATACCAATTTTTCATGTTTCATGGACTTGGTGTTTTTTGTGCATATAGCTTATGATTGTGAGATCTGAGAGATTTGCTGCAAATGTTGATTTGTTGAATTTGAACATTATGAAGATTTTATTTTTTTCATGAAATCTTGTGTGAACGCCAGTTTCAGTAAAATATCATTTTTTTCAAGTTTCATGGACTTGGTGGAATTTGTGCATATAGCTTATGATTGTGAGATCTGTGAGATTTGCTGCAAATGTCGATTTGTTGAATTTGATCATTATGAAGATTTTATTTTTTTCATGAAATCTTGTGTGAACGCCAGTTTCAGTAAAATATCAATTTTTCATGTTTCATGGACTTGGTGTTTTTTGTGCATATAGCTTATGATTGTGAGATCTGTAATTTTTTGAGAGGTTTGCATGAGCCTATATTTTTTCAACATTATGAAGATTTGATTTTTTTCATGAAATCTTGTGTGAACGCCAGCCTCAGAAAGATATCAATTTTTCATGTTTCATCGACTTGATGCTGCATTTTTGTGCATATGGCTCATGATTGTGAAATTTGTAATTTTTGAGAGATTTGCATGAGCCTATAATTTTTTGAAAGATTTGCATGAGCCTTTATTTTTTTGAATAAATGAAGCCTATAATTTTCAACACTATGAAGATTTGATTTTTTTCATGAGATCTTGTGTGAACGCCAGTTTCAGTAAAATATCAATTTTTCAAGTTTCATGGACTTGGTGTTTTTTTGTGCATATAGCTTATGATTGTGAGATCTGTGAGATTTGCTGCAAATGTTGATTTGTTGAATTTGAACATTATGAAGATTTTATTTTTTTCATGAAATCTTGTGTGAACGCCAGTTTCAGTAAAATATCAATTTTTCATGTTTCATGGACTTAGCTGCATGTTTTGTGCATATGGCTTATGATTGTGAGATTTGTAATTTTTTGAGAGATTTGCATGAGCCTATAATTTTTTCAACATTATGAAGATTTGATTTTTTTCATGAAATCTTGTGTGAACGCCAGCCTAAGAAAGATATCAATTTTTCATGTTTCATCGACTTGATGCTGCATTTTTGTGCATATGGCTCATGATTGTGAAATTTGTAATTTTTGAGAGATTTGCATGAGCCTATAATTTTTTGAAAGATTTGCATGAGCCTTTATTTTTTTGAATAAATGAAGCCTATAATTTTCAACACTATGAAGATTTGATTTTTTTCATGAGATCTTGTGTGAACGCCAGTTTCAGTAAAATATCAATTTTTCAAGTTTCATGGACTTGGTGTTTTTTTGTGCATATAGCTTATGATTGTGAGATTTGTATTTTTTGAGAGATTTGCATGAGCCTATAATTTTTTCAACATTATGAAGATTTTATTTTTTTCATGAAATCTTGTGTGAACGCCAGTTTCAGTAAAATATCAATTTTTCATGTTTCATGGACTTAGCTGCATGTTTTGTGCATATGGCTTATGATTGTGAGATTTGTAATTTTTTGAGAGATTTGCATGAGCCTATAATTTTTTCAACATTATGAAGATTTGATTTTTTTCATGAAATCTTGTGTGAACGCCAGCCTCAGAAAGATATCAATTTTTCATGTTTCATCGACTTGATGCTGCATTTTTGTGCATATGGCTCATGATTGTGAAATTTGTAATTTTTGAGAGATTTGCATGAGCCTATAATTTTTTGAAAGATTTGCATGAGCCTATAATTTTTTGAATAAATGAAGCCTATAAATTTTTTTTGAATCTTGAGATCTCTCGCTAATTTCTAGATTTTCAACATTATGAAGATTTGATTTTTTTCATGAGATCTTGTGTGAACGCCAGTTTCAGTAAAATATCAATGTTTCATGTTTCATCGACTTAGCTGCATTTTTGTGCATATAGCTTATGATTGTGAGATTTGTGAGATTTGCTGCAAATGTCGATTTGTTGAATTTGAACATTATGAGATTTTTTGAGAGGTTTGCATGTGCCTATATTTTTTCAACATTATGAAGATTTGATTTTTTTCATGAAATCTTGTGTTAACGCAAGTCTCAGAAAGATATCAATTTTTCATGTTTCATGGACTTGTTGCTGCATTTTTTTTGTGCATATGGCTTATGATTGTGAGATCTGTGAGATTTGCATGTGCCTATATTTTTTTGAAAGATTTGCATGAGCCTATAATTTTTTGGATAAATGAAGCCTATAATTTTTTTTTGAAATCTTGAGATCCCGCGTTAATTTCTAGATTTTCAACAATATGAAGATTTTATTTTTTTTCTCATGAAAACTGGTGTGAACGCTAGTTTCAGAGCACAAATGTTGAAGGTTTTGAAATCTGAGTGTTTGAGTGAGTTTTATGAAGCCTATAATTTTTGAAGAATGTAGCCTATAGTTCGATTTTTGAAATCTTGAGATCCAACGTTAATTTCTAGATTATGAACATTATGAAGATTTGATTTTTTTTCATGAAGTATTGTGTGAAATAAAGCCTATAGTTCGTTTTTTTGAAATCTTGAGATCTCTCGTCAACTTCTAGATTTTCACAATTTTTCACAATTTTTCACAATTTTCGATGCATATTTTTTTTGTTGAGAGCATGAAATTACAATTCAGAGTTGCATTATTTTTGTACATATGGCTTATGATCGTGAGATTTAACATGTTTGAAAATAAAAAAGAAGCTTTTTCATACAATCTCATGTTTGATTTTTTAAATTTCAACACAGCAGAATTTGTGAATTTGCTGTTCATGTTTTGCATTATTTTTGTACATCTGAGTATTTTTTTGAAAAATGAAAAATGTTGCAGATAAAATGTTGAAATGTTGAATGTTTGTGTGATATGTGTATTTCGAGCCATTTTTTTTTGAAGTATAACGCCAGTGGCTGTTATCTTCAAGCATTAAAAGGGAAACCTAATTTTCATCGTAACCCTATTATGTGGTCCTAACCTAGTTTTATTTGTTCACAAATTTGAAAATAAAGGCAACGCCAAAGGCAGTTACTCGACAAGGCACACTTAGGAAGAAGCATCCGATTGCCTATATTTCCCCTCTCATTGTAAAGACTGTGTGGAGTGTCGGACCACGGCAATACAAAGAGGTTGCCACTCCCTATTTTTCATTGCCTGTAGCGTGACATGGTGAACATGAGCGGTTCCTAGTATTGGCACTGTACACCACCTTACACCAATACTAAGCTGGTCTAACGACACCTCCATACTCATGCTAGCCTTTAAATTACTTTTGCCAAATCATTTTGCTGAACGAAAACATTGCCACATATCAATGTTCGGTCGTTCAAGAGGAATATTTGTGATGAATGAAGTTTTGCACTTCGAAACCAAACTAAGAATGCAATGAGCCTAGTACATTCACTTGTATTTCACAACGCATCTACATTCTAACATTTTTTTTTTAAAAGTGCTTGATCTTGCAATATTGATTTCAATTTTCATTCAAGCTGAACTTTATAGACATTGACAAAACAACAGGCTTGCATCTTAAACCGCCGCATAAAGGACAGCGAGAAACGAATCTCGTCGACCCATGCTGGCACGAGCAAACAAATCATTTTGTCAACAGCATTTCACAACGCATCTACATTCTAACATTTTTTTTTAAAAAGTGCTTGATCTTGCAATATTGATTTCAATTTTCATTCAAGCTGAACTTTATAGACATTGACAAAACAACAGGCTTGCATCCTAAACCGCCGCATAAAGGACAGTGAGAAACGAATCTCGTCGACCCATGCTGGCACGAGCAAACAAATCATTTTGTCAACAGCATTTCACAAAAATGACACATTTTAAAATGCAGTGCAAATTTTGCTCTTGTACACACTATCAAAATGTTTACCATTTTACCAAGTTCAATATGACAAGACCAAAGCTTAATAAATTTATGAATTACAAGCAGCATTACTGCTAAAATTTTGTTCAATCACAAATGTTCCTCGGTTTCAGCCGTGACCAAGTCTGGCTGTTTCTCATAAAAAAAATATAGTGAAAAACCGTTTGACTGTGGTTTCATTGAAAAAAATCGACAGACCAAAATGTAACCAATTTTATGAAAAAAATGTGTTATCTTTCGTGAACAATACTTTGGATGGCCAAAAAAAATAACAACAGTACTCACAATAGCAAACAAGACCCGCGTTACTGGGGTAAGCAAGACAGCACAAACATTAAAAGCAAACAGATAAATCAGTATTTCTCCATTTAAATTTCATTTTCGAAATGATTTACTGTATGATAAATTTTCAATGTTCATGTAAAACACGAAATACAAGTGTTGGAGAATTACTGATAAACAAAAAGCAACGGTACAAAGCACATATAATACAAACAATATTTTAAAACGAACAAGTGTGGATAGGTATCTTTTTTCAAATAAACAATGACATTTCAAATGGATCGACGAATTCTGTCTGCTGTCTTCTGTCGGATCCCCTGTGTATGGCATCTCATCTGAAAAAATGAAATGAAACGTGTAAAAGACGAAACGTTCTTACATACAATAGCACATTAATGTTTACTCTGGTAAATTTTGGTTTCATTTATAACATTGGATTTTTACAAAAATGATAAATGCTTAATTTCAAAACATATTAACCATTCTCTCAGTTTTGATTTACAAATGACAGAGCAGTACACTAACAACGTGCTTAAAATTATGATTTTTTTGACAACTTTTCATTTTTTTCAAAATTTTTGACTTTGGATTTTCACCATAGCGCATTCGTTTTTTAGCTATATACTTACCAAAGCGCATTTGCGTTTAAGCGATGTAGTTTTTTCACACTGAGTACCCCCCTTATGAAACTTTTTTTTACATTGAATTTAGAACGATTTATTTGAATCTCAAAATTAAGCACACAAAGTGACGATGTACAAATATTTTGGGATGACGAGATTTTGGCTCGCTCGCCCGACCAAACTAAAAGACTTATAGATATACTTTAAGTCTTTCAGTTGGGCTGGGCGAGGTAACCAAAATGCTCGTCACCCTAAATTATTTGTACATCGTCACCTGGTTTGCTTAAATTTGTGAGTCGATTTGTCATAAAAAGAGTAAAATGTATGATAAGATGCTTAGCATCTTCAAATAATTTGACATTCATCTTTTGGTTTGACAAATAATAAAGTGAAATGTATGATAAACTGCTTAGCATCTGTAAATAATTTGACGTTCATCTTTTGGTTTGACAAATAATAGAGTGAAATGTTTGATAAATGCTCAGTGTCATGAATCGATTTGACACTTAGCATTTGGTTTGACAACTGAAAGAATTATTTATTTGCGATTGTGTACTAGAAGAATTTGCATTGTATGACTATTTCTAAATGTCATGAACAAATAATGTCATATGGTTTGACAAAAAAGTAGATTGAAATACCATTCATTTGTGATGTTTTACACTTGTGAAATGCAGATCGAATGCATTATTTTTGTGCATATTTAATATGTAACGCATACTTATTATCATTACAAAACTTGAAAACTACAGCAATTAATGATCTGTACAATGGAGAGACTTAATCGCAAAATTAAGAGAATTGCCATTCTTGAGGCTAGACTTGCTGTACTCAAAACAGAGTTACAGTCAGAACTGGAGCAGCTGAACAACTCCAATGACATGACAATGAACTATGGTTCAAAAACATTATCACCTGTACAAACTGAGGTTGAAGACTGGGGTGACTGCGTAAGGACTTCAGAAATCATCAGCGAGGAGGACTGGGAATCTGAAGCAAACAGGCAGCCCTTCACTCTTGGTGGGACATTCTGCAAAACGAGAAAATCTACAAACTGGGAAAACAGATGCCCTGTTTGTTTCTCAAAAAACTGTGGACATAAAGTGAACAGATGTTTGTTCAGAGAAGCCGCAACTCAGTGATTTAATATTCTACATTATTGTTGTATGTACCATATAATACTGGATGAACAAGTTCAAAAACTGTTTATCATATACTACTGGATAAACAAGTTAAAAAATAAATAAGCACTTTGTATTTTACCTCGTGTTGTTTTTACTTCAATGTCCCGAAACCATTTAAACGAACAACCTCCACTGAGGTCAGACCAGCCATACAGAGCTGAAAAAACAAAACATTTCTGTTGAAAAATGAAAACATCAATGAGTAAAATAAGAACAATACTTGTTCAATTTGTTTGCCACCAAAAACATGAATCTTAAATGATCTTGTTTTCCCTGCCAGATGATATACAATAAAACTTAACAATATAAGCTTTAACTCACTAATTTTCATTTACTAAATATGAACACTGGCTAATTAACTTCTATTAAGTCTTTGACCACCAAAGAATATTTGCAGTGAGTAGTAAATGCTTAGTCTCAAAACATATTAACCATTCTCTCAGTTTTGATTTACAAATGACAGAGCAGTACACTAACAACGTGCTTAAAATTATGATTTTTTTGACAACTTTTCATTTTTTTTCAAATTTTTTGACTTTGGATTTTCACCATAGCGCATTCGTTTTTTAGCTATATACCTACCAAAGCGCATTTGCGTTTAAGCGATGTAGTTTTTTCACGCTGAGTACCCCCCTTATGAAACTTTTTTTTACATTGAATTTAGAACGATTTATTTGAATCTCAAATTAAGCACACAAAGTGACGATGTACAAATATTTTGGGATGACGAGATTTTGGCTCGCTCGCCCGACCAAACTAAAAGACTTATAGATATACTTTAAGTCTTTCAGTTGGGCTGGGCGAGGTAACCAAAAAGCTCGTCACCCTAAATTATTTGTACATCGTCACCTGGTTTGCTTAAATTTGTGAGTCGATTTGTCATAAAAAGAGTAAAATGTATGATAAGATGCTTAGCATCTTCAAATAATTTGACATTCATCTTTTGGTTTGACAAATAATAAAGTGAAATGTATGATAAACTGCTAAGCATGTGTAAATAATTTGACATTCATCTTTCGGTTTGACAAATAATATAGTGAAATGTATGACACATGCTAAATATCATGAATCGATTTGACACTTAGCATTTGGTTTGACAACTGAATGAGTGAAATGTATGACAAATGCTAAATGTCACGAATCTGACACATAGCTGTAATTTTGCTGCCATAATGTGAAATAAGTTAAAAGAGCAAAATCAAATCATGTTGGTTCAGTGTTTCAGTATTTAAAGTACCAAGATGAGTTAACTTTACTGTTCATTGTAAATTTGAGATTTGTTTCTGATGAAATTTGGTGAAATTACTTACTTGTTATTGACAAAGCAGAACACACTGCATATTGGGTGAGCTTCAGGTTATATAGGCTAGGTTACTCCTCACAACTCTGAAACAAAACATTTTATTAACAAAACTGCACATATTGCTTGTTAGTTTTTTTACTTTTTTCATTCCATTAAAAGCATGGCTAAGTGCACATTTCATCCACATCAACAATGTTGAAATAATCCTGAAAACAAAATACTTCCTACATACAAACAGAAACAGAAAAACTGTTCACATGCAGAAGGTATTATGTTCCCAACATTTCTTATCATTCACAACAGGAACAAAATTATGCATTTATGGCACTGGTAGATATCAAACACAAACTGAAAATTTATCTAATAGCAGTTCAATGTAATAAATCAAACACAGTGTCTGTTATTAGATAAATTATCAGTCTATAAAAATTATTCCAAGCATATTTCCAAACAGACTAAGCACTGAGATTATGATATGACAGTTCAATTCATGGAATTAATTTTCAGTGATTTTACTTACTTGTAAATGTACTTTCTTGGGTACTACCTTCAACCATTTTGATCACCAGCTTTCTGACACACAGGACGACTGCATCTGAACTGCCGTCTCTGGTTTAAAAAAAATAATTTTCAACATATTTTTCAAACAAAGAAATAGAAGAAGATATTTATCAATCTTGCATGATTTGTCATTTCTTATTTCTGTCAGTTTGGTCCCTAAACAAAGTTAAAATCATTCAAAATATGACATAACAAGACAAGAGATATGAATTAACACTGCTTACTATGTTTTTCAACATATCTAGCCGAGAATTAAAGTTTCTAAAATCGGCTTCGAGAATGTTCGAAACATTCTAAAACGAGCTGGGAGCAATTTCTTTTGACATAAGTTTTTACGTAATTCAATGCACACATCGACAAAACTTGTTGGTAATATGATACATCATATATTTAGACACAATTTCTCATAAAACTTTTAAACATTCATGTCATACTTACCGCAGGAAAGCTGGAAATACGACCTTCACAATTTATTTTTCAAGATGGCCGACCAGCGCACAGCGAGAACTCTGCAATATGACGTCATACATATCACGTCATATCATTCCATGAATTGCATTATTTATTTATTTTTTAAACTTTTACGAAAATAAAGAAAATACACTCATTAAAAATAATTTAAAATTATCTTAATCATGTATTATGTATCGTTTTATGAAATTAAACAATAGGAAAAAAAAAGTTTGTTCATTTTCAGAAAAACGAAATCGAAAGTAGAAATATTTTCTGAAATTGGAAATGTTTTAAAACCTCGTAAAATCGTTTATATCTCTTGTATATGCATAAACCCGGCTTGATTCAATCGCGAACACATTATAGAAACTATAACTACCAAGGTCGTACCTTCAAACACAGAAAATATCCCAAATTTTACACACAAAGAGTATTGTTTACATGGTTCAACCGTATCCAAGTGAATACGACAGACAACACTTTCCCTTATAATAATCAGCTCAGTATAGCTTGTACCGAAAATCGTAACATTATTCTGTGATTGTTTTACTTTATTTCATGTTTTATTTTGCTTAAGTATCGTACTTTGTAGCATTTTACGATACATTCTGTGTATCTTTGAGGAGTTATGCATAGCGATTTGCACATATATATATGACTATATGACCATTACTCGTTTGATAACTATGAGCAAGCATAGTTGTTCTTGAAGCTTAAGTGATTCCAACTAGATTACTATAGATAAACACAATAAAACACGAACAGTTCATACATTTTATTTTGTTACTAATCATTGTCTGTTCATCACTCAATTTATTGTTAACAACGTTTTGGCACAAACTGTCTCCCACGCCTGGCGAAGAACTGGCGAAGTGCTTCGTGATTCTCATTTCTCTCTAAGTCTCTGCTACTGAGCTTTTCAACAACTTTGTAAGTTTTGTCAACACTCGACGAGTCTTCTTGCACCAAACACACCAAACAGGGGTACAGTTCAGGGCACTGATGGCTTGGGGCTCTCTGTTCTGCTTTCTGTTCAGCCTCTCCGTTTTTGAAACAAATCAAACACGGATATAGTTTCGGACACGTGTGGATTTCAATTGCCATATTGATGTTTGCATTCAATTGCACACTGTCCATGTTTTTCTGTTTTGCATCAGACCTTCTGAGCAACTTCTTCAAACACGTTTTGATGATTTTCTTGATTCCCATAATTTGTATATATACTAGATCAGTAGGTTTTGACAAGTATGACATGAGAAGAAAAGATAAGTTTATATATGAACTATATTCGTTCCACTCATTGCATTATTTTAAGCCATGGACCATGCAATCTACAATGCTAGGTACAGTGCTTGCTACTATGTTACTATGCTTCTATTTTTCAATCGAGATAAAACAAACAATCAAATTGCATTTCAACGCATTTATTCAAAGTTAAAACATCAAAACAATTGTTTGAACCTTTTCATTCGGAAAGCACTTAATGAAGTATCATCATGTTTGAGCGGATTGAAAACTAATGTCAATTCTTGTTTTCGCTCACAAAAATACTTGGTTCAATTTCGTCAATTTTTACTTCCTCGTCTACGGTCTCAATGTCTTCAAAATTATCACTATCATAACAGTAACCGTCACAAACGCAGCAATTTCTCATATAACAAACTGCCCCGTCTGGGTTGTCATCTTGCATGGATTCGATTTCGCTCGATTTTTGTTCTTCAGCATCTCGCAAATAATCTTCTGCCATCTCCATCATTTTTTCATATTCATTGATATCATTCATGGGTTGCTGAGAACAAGATTCGCTTTTTTGCTCGTTTTCACTGGTGTTCTCACAAGGCGTTGTTTGCTGTGTCGATGCTTGACTGGACATAATTGTTTGAGAATGTGTATGACAAGTAACAAATTTTCAGCCCTTATAATAAGAATAAAATAATTCACTAGTAAATCGCATTCCATGATATAAATCGAAAATAAAACTGACATTGAACCCGCTCACAATAGAAATATGACGGACATAAGCAACCTTAATTTACAAATTACCGGCTTCGTAGCGAGACTATGTATGGGTGATAACAAGCACGAGTCTACGTTCAAAGAAATCGTCTCGATACTTGACAATATCGAAAAAACATTTCTGCAAAACAAACTGGAAACGACCGAGTATCGCAAGAAATGTGGCGCACTACAGCAAAAGGTGTTTAGGTTGATCAGAGAGAACGATCGGTATAAGCAAACTCATGTGCACAACTCGAATACGGACGATAGTCAACTATTGCAGGACGAAGTTACACGCTTGACATTGAATCTGTCACAGCTGACTGCGGAAAACAATCAGCTTAAGCAAAATAACACGGCATTGGAAGACGAAGTTTTGCGCTTGAAATCTCAAACAGACAACCTGCAATCCTTAGACGAAGCTGCCTGTATGGAACTATTCAACGAAAACACTCAAGATTTTTCATGAATTACTTTACTTCTGCCACTTACAAGTGAATATTACGAAGTTCAATAAAAAGCAATTTCAAAGCATTCGTTTTTTATGTTAATTTTTTGTTATCCTAAGTCTTAGAAACGCAAATCTCAGTACGTTTTGCTTAAACTGTTCTCTTGCGCTTTGCTTGATTCTGGCCAGATAATCTTTTCCTTCTGAGTTACCCAATCTTTTGTAGTAACGTTTAATGTTTCTTCTATTCATTTTTCGTGCCGGGTGGTTTATCCAACAAGCGGGACAAAAGCCGTTGTATTTATCAAAACAGCTTGGACACGCGGAATGTTCGAATGCACATTGTTTCATAACGAGCAAGCGATAGTCAATGTTACTGTAGCCACCGCACCAATGACAAGCTCTGAAACGTTTTCCGAGTCTCTTATCATACGAAATACATTTTGAGTTTTTTTTACCGTTGTTGTGAGCCATACTTTATTTAAAGGTTCAAAAATATTTCACTAATATAGTGTCAAGTCAATTTCATTCAGTTTATGTAATTCAAATGTTTTGACAACAGTAACATGGCAAGTCTTAACCGTTGGTGACACAATAAACTATTGTCTATATTTGCTGCGTTTTACACATTTACGAAAACACAAGACAAAGAATATTTCATTTTTTCATGTTTATTTTACAATTGAATCGTTATCTACAAAAACTTGAAACATCATAACACACTAAATGTCTCCAAAGTCTGATACTCAGAGTCCCCAGGTTCATTGTTCATAATATGGTTTTATCGTTTCCCACATATAGCCTATGTGCTTCAACAGAAAATCGTTTAGAATCTCAGGTTCAGCATAATCGTTTGAACTGTGTCTCAGTGCTGTCCTCGCTTCTTCCGTCTCACAATACTTGATCTCTCTGTACATTTCAACGCACCTCCTGATCTGGTCTGCCTCATATTTTGACTCCTGAATAGTGTATATTTGTTCAAGTATTTTCGCAACTTTATCATGATCCAAAGGGGAAGCCGGCGAAGAATTTTCAAGATCATCGCTAAAATTCCCATCCTCGATATCGTCATCATCTGAAAGGACAACAGCTGTAGCTTCATCTTTTCCTTCCCATGCCTTGAACCTCTTCCTTATCGGGCTAGCAGGTGGAGTAAGAACGTCTGCTTTTACTTTTACTGCGCTGAATTCTTTCTCATCCATGCTCACATCCATACAAGACTCTGCCGCATCTCGCAAATAGTCTTCTGCCATTGCTTGTAGTTTTTCGTCTTCAGTTGAGTAGTGCTGAGGAGATGATTTGCTTGACATGTTGTAGATTGTAGATTGTTTGTAACCAGTGCACAATTTGGAGACCTTATAATAGCAAAAAAATAATTCATCGATATTATTCATCGTCAAAACTTTCATATTGGTTTTATGTTCATTTATTTCAAATAGAAGCACATTGTAGCTTTTTGCATAAATATCAAACAAGATCCATACAGTCATTGTCCTTGTCAAACATACCAACTCTCATCGATTCGGTTTGCTGGGGGGAGGTATTGCTGTATTCTATTTTCTGTCTTTTTACAATGTTATCCATCTCACCATTTTCCACTTTTCTTTTCATTCCCGCATTGGAACTGGAATCGTTTAAATCCATCTGCGGTTTGAACATTTCATAATAATTCATGAACATTTCCTTATCCAACATATCAACACTCATCGATTCGGTTTGTTGCGGTAAGGTATTGCTGTTGTCTGATTTCTGTGTTTTTACGGTGTTAGCCAGCTCATCCATCTCACAGTTCATGGCATTGGAATCATTCAAATCCATCTTCTGTCTGTACAATTTACAGTCGTCGCACTGGCAGTCCTCAACTTCTAAAATACAGTCATAATAATTCAATCTGAAAAACTTACAGTCGTCACACTGGCAGTTGTTTGTCATGATCTCTTTGCAGTTTGGTTTTGCCATGATCTCTTTGCAGTTTGGCTTTGCAGTATTTTGCAATGTTTTGCAGTATTTTGCTTTTATACCAATTAGAGCTTTCTTTGCATTACAAAAAGGCGAACATCAACACGTCACTTTTGAACTTTTCCCTTGTGCTTTTCTTAATGGTGGCGAGGTAATCATGCCTCATCTCTCTCAATAACCAGTCGTTAGTTTCTATTTTACCCAATTTCTTGTAGTATCGTTTCCTTTCCTTAATGTGTGCTAACGCAACTGGATGGTTCAACCAACAAGCAGGACAAGAGCCATTGTATTTATCGAAACAGCTTGGACACGCGGAATGTTCGAACACACAGTTTTTCATAACGAGTAGGAGATAGTCAATGTTACTGTACCACCACACCACTCACAACATCGAAAACGTTTTCCGAATCTCTTATCATACGAATATTTGACGTGTTTGACATGTTTGACATGTTTGACATGTTTGGATCTGTATCGGCTGTATCGGCTGTCATAATGTATGTTTGTGTGTTTGTATGTGTGCATGAGTTCTTTGTAGCCACCACAAATAATGGAATACAGAAAACGGGGGTGAAAATAAGGGGGGGGGGGGGATTTTCAACAAGGGGGGGGGGCCTTTTCTATCAGCCTATTTCCCCAAGTCCATTCCATTTCCATTTTCATTTTTCAAACATCAAAACAAAACTTCACAGTTTGCTCTGTGTAAACGCGCAGTTGACTGTGGTTTGGTCCCATCCGATGTAGCCATTTAATGCCATCACAATAGAGCCTGTACTCTGCCTGTGATTTTCTTCCGACACATGGAACAATTTGACAGGATGTTGGCACACACTCTGCAGCAAAACAGATGCCCACAAGGCAAAAGTACCATGTCTACGAGACCGTCAAAACAAATTTTGCACTGTCTTCGTTCATCAAGGTTTGTGTCTTGCTCATGGTTTTCAGATGGTTCGTGCTTTACATTCGTTTCGAGCAAAATGTTACAAATGTCATTGATTTCATAACCTTTCACTGCCGTATGTTCTGCGAAAGACCAGTTTGGCGTTACTAATATCCTCGATGCGAAACCCAAATTCAAGTAGGATTTTGTCAATATTTTGTTGTTCTGAAATGCATACCAGAGGTACATTTCTTGTTTCAAATCCAGCAGCAAAGGGACATTCTGGGCTGAAACGATAATGAACATTTGGGATTCGGTCTTCTGGCTTCCAGTCAGAAAAACATTTTCGACAAAACACACACTGAACGCGATCCCCAGTGTGTTGGTAAATGAATCCATTTTTTGCCAACTCTTCTTGACTTATCACAGATTTCCAATCTCTATACGTTTCGAGTCGTGCTGACTCGCTGAAAAATTGTCTGTAAAAGGGATCAGGATCATATGCATCGTCATCTTCTTCGTTAATAAGATCTTCAGATTCCATGTTATGTGTTAACTTACAATTGGGGAAAAAACGTGCATGTTCATTTTCTGGGACTTCTCCTCGCTCCCACGAGTGTAAATGATTTCCGCAAAAATAACAAGTTACTTCATCACGAAAACCGGTAAAAAACAATCCTGCTTTTGCCAAGTCAACTGGATCAATGAAATCGATCGACCAAGCACTATATGTTGCTAATCGAGCAGTGAAATTATCATATTCTTGATGTTTTGGAATCGATACTTGTTTGAAAGAATACTCCATTGTAACAAATGATACGTTCTGTTTAAAGCCATATATATATATAGTGTTATTTTTCTCTCTTCATCATCTGATAATGAGACAAAACCGAAATATCAGGTTTATTGGTTTATTATGTTTGAAAATCACAAACAATGGAAAAACAACAGATTTGTGAATAATATCAAAGCCATGGAAATTTATCAGGGTATGAACCTCCTACTTTGCGTAGAGCAATGTGCTCTGCGAGTTGACTGATTGATTGAGGATAGTCAGGTTGTTCAGCCTTAAGCTTCCGTGATTCTTTATATGCTTTTTTCATATCGAGATATTGGTACAGATACTTCAATTGACACATACGATTGACAATCCATTCTGGAGTTTGTTCTTTGATTTCCCCTCTGATATACCTCTGACAGAGAGTACTGTCGTCTCGGAGCTCGAGGCCACTCTGAGATAAAAGATATCTCAGATGTGAATGTCTCTGTTCTTGTCTCTGTTGTGATTTAGCTTGGCGGATAGCGATGCGTTTTTCTCGTTTATGCTTTAATATTTTCAAGATCTCGGTCGGGTCATCAGAACCATATTTCTTACTCACTATTCCCTGTATATCATCTCGATTGTATAGTTTTTGTGTCGCGAACTTGACGAATGGTACTTTTAAAAGGTCTGTCACAGAAAGGAAAAAGTCTTGTTTAGCTTTGGTAGCACACACATATTTATCATCATCGAACTTAGGCTTCAACGATTTTACATTTGTTTTCACCTCGGACGTGCGAACTTCATTTTGTCTCTTTTCCCTTTGAGGTAATTTACTATTTTCAAATATCACTAATCCTCCATTGCTACAATGCATTTTGCTCTTCACTGGTGTTTCCTCCGCTGGTTCGATATGTGCTTTATCTCCTACATCTCTTTTGACGCCAGTGAAGGTTTTTCCGCTTCCCTGGTAGTAAATATAACCTCGTAACCGTACTTCATTATCTCCAATTACTTTGCAAATGATGATATATTTACATTTAATATCTTTTAGTTTTTTTAAATCATCTTCGTTGTAATCGTTCATTGTAAAGCAATATCCTCTTTTTTGTGTCATTCTGATTACAATTGACAATCAAAAGCAATTGCACTAGCCTTACATACCATTTCTGTTAAATACTTTTTGAAAAACAAACATAATTCATATCATAATTTATTTCACACCAATGTGACACTTTAGCATTTGTCATACATTTCACTCTATTATTTGTCATTCCAAATGATGAATGTAAAATCGAATAATGACACTGAACATATATCATTTAATGCTCTTTATTTATTGTCAAACCAAATACTAAGTGACAAATCGATTCATGACACTGAGCATTTGTCATACATTTCACTCTATTATTTGTCAAACCAAAAGATTAATGTCAAATTATTTACAGATGCTAAGCAGTTTATCATACATTTCACTCTTATTATTTGTCAAACCAAAAGATGAATGTCAAATTATTTGAAGATGCTAAGCATCTTATCATACATTTTACTCTTTTTATGACAAATCGACTCACAAATTTAAGCAAACCAGGTGACGATGTACAAATAATTTAGGGTGACGAGCTTTTTGGTTACCTCGCCCAGCCCAACTGAAAGACTTAAAGTATATCTATAAGTCTTTTAGTTTGGTCGGGCGAGCGAGCCAAAATCTCGTCATCCCAAAATATTTGTACATCGTCACTTTGTGTGCTTAATTTTGAGATTCAAATAAATCGTTCTAAATTCAATGTAAAAAAAAGTTTCATAAGGGGGGTACTCAGCGTGAAAAAACTACATCGCTTAAACGCAAATGCGCTTTGGTAAGTATATAGCTAAAAAACGAATGCGCTATGGTGAAAATCCAAAGTCAAAAATTTTGAAAAATTTGAAAAGTTGTCAAATAAATCATAATTTTAAGCACTGTGTTTGTGTTGTGCTCTATCATTTGTAAATCAAAACTGAGAGAATGGTTAATATGTTTTGAGACTAAGTATTTACAACACACTGCAAGTAAATCATCCAATATGAATAGAGTATTCGTCCATTTGTAGATCAACTTGAAAAAATGTCCAAATGTAAACCATCACAACTCATTGATGTTTCACTTTATTTTTTGTCATGCCAAATAGCCACAGATTGTCTCATCATTATCAATATGAAGATTTTATTTGTTTTCAAATCTTGTGTGAACGCCAGTTTCATGGACTTGACACAATGAGTAAAATCTTTGAAAATAAAAATGGAATATGAACATTTTGCATTTCATGAAATTTTCATCTCCTAGAAAAAACATGCAAATTCTTCATAAAAACATCAAATGAATGAAAGCAATATGACGATTTAACTTGTTTTCAAATCTTGTGTGAACGCCAGTTTCATTGAATTGATACAATGAGTAAAATCCTTGAATAAAAATTGAACATGAACATTTATATTTCATGAAATTTTCATCTCCTAGAAAAAAATCAAAGGACTGAAAGCAATATGACGATTTTATTTGTTTTCAAATCTTGTGTGAACGCCAGTTTCATTGACATGACACAATGAGTAAAATCTTTGAGAATGTAAATTGAATATGAACATTTTGCATTTCATGAAATTTTCATCTCCTGGAAAAAACATGCAGATCATAAGGTTTATTTGACAGAAAATAGAATGAGATACCATTCATTTGTGAAATTAAGAAATCGTCGCGAATGAATAAATCATTTTTTCATTAGTAAAACGAATTGATGAATATCAAATCGATTCATGATACTGAGCATTTATCAAACAGTTCACTTTATTATTTGTCAAACCAAATGCTAAGTGTCAAATCGATTCATGACATTTAGCATTTCTCATACATTTCACTCTATTATTTGTCAAACCAAAAGATGAACGTCAAATTATTTGAAGATGCTAAGCAGTTTATCATACATTTCACTCTTATTATTTGTCAAACCAAAAGATGAATGTCAAATTATTTGAAGATGCTAAGCATCTTATCATACATTTTACTCTTTTTATGACAAATCGACTCACAAATTTAAGCAAACCAGGTGACGATGTACAAATAATTTAGGGTGACGAGCTTTTTGGTTACCTCGCCCAGCCCAACTGAAAGACATAAAGTATATCTATATGTCTTTTAGTTTGGTCGGGCGAGCGAGCCAAAATCTCGTCATCCAAAATATTTGTACATCGTCACTTTGTGTGCTTAATTTTGAGATTCAAATAAATCGTTCTAAATTCAATGTAAAAAAAAGTTTCATAAGGGGGGTACTCAGCGTGAAAAAACTACATCGCTTAAACGCAAATGCGCTTTGGTAAGTATATAGCTAAAAAACGAATGCGCTATGGTGAAAAT